>NC_048565.1:11325907-11573407 GCF_013265735.2 Oncorhynchus mykiss | reverse complement strand
TTTAAAATAAATATTTAGATTTGCCTTGCAGTTGTTTTATTGAATAAGCAGCCACGGACAAATAGTTATGTGTGAAAATCTCCCAACTTGTATTTCCCCAAAAATAGCATAATACAGTGAGTTGACTGAACTAAGAGTAGGTTATAACACAACACAGTGAGTTGACTGAACTAAGAGTAGGTTATAACACAACACAATGAGGCGACTGAACTAAGAGTAGGTCATAACATATTTTAGTGCACTGTATAGAGAATAGGGCACTATTTGGGACGTAACCTAGGAGATGTAAAATTGAGGGAGGGGCTTGACAAATTTCAAAGAAACCCATAAAATACACACAGAGCATTCTGGGAGTGGGTTCAGGCAAATGTGCCACTGCGGTTTCCAAGACGGGTGTCTCTAATATGAAATAAAACTTCTTGCTTGCTGCTAGTATCAGAGTCCTAACTTTAGATATGCCTAAATGAATGTCAACGCCCACTGATGACTGAAGATTTTCACTTGAATGGAGTTATTCCTACAGCACACAAGTTTTGGTCCATTACTGCCAGACCAACACCCAGAATCCCCCATGTCTTCTAGTCAACATTCCTAGGCGTGATTCATCTGACTACAAGTAATTCTGCTTTCACCCTACCTAGGATCCTAGACTACAACCCTACCTACCTAGGGACCTACACTACAACCCTACCTAGGACCCTAGACTACAGCCCTATCCAGGGTCCCAGGCTACAGCTCTACCTAAGGCCCAACACTACATCCCTATCTACCTAGGACCCTAGACTACAGCCCTACCTACCTAGGACCCTAGACTACAGCCCTACCTAGGACCCTACACTACAACCCTACCTAGGGTCCTACACTACAACCCTACCTACCTAGGACCCTACACTACAACCCTACCTACCTAGGACCCTACACTACAACCCTACCTAGGGTCCTACACTACATCCCTACCTACCTAGGACCCTACACTACAACCCTACCTAGGGTACTACACTACATCCCTACCTACCTAGGAACCTACACTACAACCCTACCTAGGGTCCTACACTACATCCCTACCTACCTAGGACCCTACACTACAACCCTACCTAGGGTCCTACACTACATCCCTACCTACCTAGGACCCTACACTACAACCCTACCTAGGGTCCTACACTACATCCCTACCTACCTAGGACCCTACACTACAACCCTACCTACCTACAACCCTACACTACAACCCTACCTAGGGTCCTACACTACATCCCTACCTACCTAGGACCCTACACTACAACCCTACCTAGGGTACTACACTACATCCCTATCTACCTAGGACCCTACACTACAACCCTACCTAGGGTACTACACTACATCCCTACCTACCTAGGACCCTACACTACAACCCTACCTAGGGTACTACACTACATCCCTACCTACCTAGGACCCTACACTACAACCCTACCTAGGACCCTACACTAAAACCCTACCTAGGACCCTACACTACAACCCTACCTACCTACAACCCTATACTACAACCCTACCTAGGACCCTACACTAAAACCCTACCTAGGACCCTACACTACAACCCTACCTACCTAGGACACTACACTACAACCCTACCTACCTAGGACCATACACTACAACCCTACTTTCCTAATACCCTACACTACAACCCTACCTTGGGTCCTACACTACAACCCTACCTTCCTAGGACCCTACACTACAACCCTACCTACCTAGGAACCTACACTACCTTCCTAGGACCCTACACTACAACCCTACCTAGGGTCCTACACTACAACCCTACCTTCCTAGGACCCTATACTATAACCCTACCTAGGGTCCTACACTACAACCCTACCTTCCTAGGACCCTACACTACAACCCTATCTACCTAGGACCCTACACTACAGCCCTACCTAGCGTCCTACACTACAACTCTACCTTCCTAGGACCCTACACTACAACCCTACCTAGGGTCCTACACTACATCCCTACCTACCTAGGACCCTACACTACAACCCTACCTAGGGTCCTACACTACAACCCTACCTACCTAGGGTCTTACACTACAACCATTCCGAGGACCCTACACTACAACCCTACCTACCTACAACCCTACACTACAACCCTACCTAGGAAACCTACACTAAAACCCTACCTAGGACCCCACACTACAACCCTATCTACCTCATGTCCTACACTACAATCCTACCTACCTAGGGCCCTAGACTACAGCCCTACCTAGGACCCTACACTACAACCCTATCTACCTTGGGTCCTAAATTACAACCCTACCGACCTACCGATCTACACTAAAACCCTACCTACCTAGGGCCCAAGACTACAGCCCTACCTAGGACCCTACACTACAACCCTACCTAGGACCCTACACTACAACCCTACCTACCTAGGGCCCTAGACTACAGCCCTACACTACAAACCTACCTACCTGGTGTCCTACACTACAACTCTACCTAGGGTCCTACACTAGACCTGTAATGTAACTTCCTGTACTGTATCGCATCCATCTCTCTGGAGGATACTGGTCCACCCAGAGCAGAGGACCACTGCAGAGAACCACTGCACACTTCCTGACCCCGACACTTCCCCAGACCCTACTCCAGAAGCAACACGACAAACATGATAATCCCTTGTCAACGCGTTACTGAGCCCGGGGATTGGGTGGCCCTCCTGGCTCTGTGCGTCCTTGGCCCCCGCAAGGCCCTTCAGGCTGACAGCGGCCCTCAAAAATCCCTAATCCATCACCTCCCGTCAGGGTAGACCAGCGGCGCAACGCCCCCTAGGCCACCATTACCCTAATCCACTGGGTGCACTGTGCAGGCAGGCTGGCAGACAGACTAGGCAAGTTCCATGAGAATGAAGGGCCCACACCACACGGAGGGCCTCACCCTGTTCACTCACCACATCTGCGTCAACAAACAGCCTGGAAGGGTGGACAAGAGAGACACCGAGCCCAACCCTGCTCCCCCACACCCTCTGCTCATCTCAGTAGTAACTGTGGGTTTACCTTGGGCGACCGACTGTCTGTCGGTCCCTCTGTCGCTCTCCATAGCCTGGTGTGGTGATGTCATAATCCCAGGAGCAAACATGGTCCTTGTGGATCTTCTGACTGCAGAAGACAGTAGCCTTACTGTAGGTGCCTTCTAATCGTGGAGGGAACTTGGAGAAGGACCTCTTACAAGACGACAGTAGGAAGTAGAAACACTTCAGTTCTGTTTTGAGATCACTTTAACATACATTTTCAGCAGCTAGCCATATGACTTGTAGACCATAGTAAACTGCAGAAGACCAACAAGTGTTGAAGACAGTGGAAAAAAAATGTAAATCTTGAAAACGGTTCCCTGTGTTGAGATGGTAAGAGGGACTGTAGTTAAATTGACATCATTCTGTAGGTTATTTGGTATGATCACATTACACCCAGAGGATCATAAATATGACATTAAATCTACATCACATGAGGTTGTTGGCACCTTCATTGGGGAGGACGGGTTTGTGGTAATGGCTGGAGTGGAATCAGTGGAATGGTATCACGTACATCCAACACATGGTTTCCATGGTTTCTATGTGTTTGATGCCATTCCATTCGCTCCGTTCTAGTCTTTATTATGAGCCGTCCTCCCCTCTGCAGCCTCCACTGGTCTACATAGAGCATTATTAAAGCGTAAAGGGTTATGCATAAGAGATCAATCACAGATGTCAGAACTAGTCTGATACACAATTTACTTGCCGTGTTTGGTTATTCAGTGGTCCCATCTAAATGTCCAACACAACTTATCTTATGCATATTCCATAAAATTTACTGTGTGATCGCAATTGGGAAGAGGTGTGTTCCTTTTTTTGTGGTTTTAATGTCGCCGGTGGCAATTACTTTCAATAACACCTGTGGCTCAAGTCAACATTTTACTGGGCATTGTTTTTCGGGTGATGCAGTGCTGTGGCCTGTGTACAGTATGTACATCCGCTTTGCATTTCACCACATCCCGTCGTCCAGTTGTAAAAAGATTTAGGCTACTTTAATCCCCATCCCAATATGAAGGTCATGGCTAGAAGTAATCAAGCCCGTAGTCATTTTTAATTCCCCTAACCTGCTACGTTAATTCTCCTAACCTGCCTCGTTAATTCTCCTAACCTGCTACGTTAATTCTCCTAATCTACTACGTTAATTCTCCTAACCTGCTACGTTAATTCTCCTAACCTGCCTCGTTAATTCTCCTAACCTGCTACGTTAATTCTCCTAATCTACTACGTTAATTCTCCTAATCTGCTACGTTAACTCCCCTAATTTGCTACATTAATTATCCTAACCTGCTACATTAATTATCCTAACCTGCTACGTTAATTCTCCTAACCTGCTACGTTAATTCTCCTAATCTACTACGTTAATTCTCCTAATCTGCTACGTTAACTCCCCTAATTTGCTACATTAATTATCCTAACCTGCTACATTAATTATCCTAACCTGCTACATTAATTATCCTAACCTGCTACGTTAATATCCCTAACCTGCTACATTAATTATCCTAGCCTACTACGTTAATTCTCCTAATCTACTACGTTAATTCTCCTAATCTACTACGTTAATTCTCCTAATCTACTACGTTAATTATCCTATTCTCCTACTATGTTAATTCTCCTAATCTACTACGTTAATTCTCCTAATCTACTACGTTAATTCTCCTAATCTGCTACGTTAATTCTCCTAATCTACTACGTTAATTCTCCTAATCTACTATGTTAATTATCCTAACCTGCTACGTTAATTCTCCTAATCTACTTCGTTAATTCTCCTAATCTACTACGTTAATTCTCCTAATCTACTACGTTAACTCCCCTAACCTGCTACATTAATTCTCCTAACCTGCTACTTTAATTCCCTAACCTGCTACGTTAACTCCCCTAGCCTGCTACGTTAATTCTCCTAGCCTGCTACGTTAATTATCCTAACCTGCTACATTAATTCTCAGAACCTGCTACGTTATTTCTCCTAACCTGCTACGTTAATTATCTTAACCTGCTACGTTAATTCCCCAAACCTGCTACGTTAATTCTCCTAACCTGCTACGTTAATTCTCCTAACCTGCTACGTTAATTCTCCTAACCTGCTACGTTAATTCCCCTAACCTGCTACGTTAATTCTTCTAACTTGCTACGAAAAGTCAAATCTGACATTAATTTGACGAAAGCTGGACCCCTTCAAGCTACCATCCCAATATGAACTAAAGCACATACAAGGGGTGTACCCTACCTACCTACTTACCGATAGTCAGATAAATAGATGTTTAGTGAATACTGTAATACAGAATGTGATATTTCTTGTCATCTCTAGACTGTAGCTTGCAGACTTGGAACACATCTGGCAGGCAATTACTGGTGGCCCAGATAGCATTATTCACATGGAATTATTGCAAAATATGGAACCAATAAAATTTTGTACAGATGTGTGGTTGTTATAGTGAACCTAAATCCAGCCAGTGTCTTGACATCAAAGTGATAAATTAGGAAATATAATTAAACATATCTTCTCACTACAGTGAAACTCATTTTTTGGTGTGGAGTTTACTTGGCATATGTCATCCATGAATACAGGATAACTAACTGCTCCTTTTGGAATATACAGTACATCTCTGGCACAATGAGCAGAATGTCAGTGGTCAATAAGAACCAACAGCTCCCTCTAGTGGTCACGATACACAGTGGACCTTAACCTGGCCCTGCCCTGTTTGGGGATTTTACATTGAATTTCACATTATTCATATTTTTGCTAAAACATTTTGGCATCAGTGAATAATAATGAATGTTTGTTCGAACAGTGAAAATGTTTATGAAAAGTCATACAAGTAAAATAACAAAGGGAAGACAAAACAGTATTACGTATTGTGCAACATTTTACACACAGTGTCAAAAGTTTTAGAACACCTGTCATATTTGAGATTTTTCAAATAGCCACCTTTTGCCTTGATGACAGCTTTGCACACTCTTGGCATTCTCTCAACCAGCTTTATGAGGTAGTCACCTGGAATGCATTTCAATTATCAGGTGTGCCGTGTTAAAAGTTAATTTGTGGAATTTCTTTCCCTCTTAATACGTTTGAGCCAATCAGTTGTGTTGTGACAAGGTAGGGGTGTATACAGAAGATGGCCGTATTTGGTAAAAGACCAAGTCCATATTATCGCAAGAACAGCTCAAATAAGCAAAAAGAAACGACAGTCCATCATAACTTTAAGACATGAAGGTCAGTCTATACGGAACATTTCAAGAACTTTGAAAGTTTCAAGTGCAGTCGCGAAAACCATCAAACTCTATGATGAAACTGGCTCTCATGAGGACCACCACAGGAATGGAAGACTCAGAGTTAACTGTCTCTCATGAGGACCGCCACAGGAATGGAAGACTCAGAGTTACCTCTGCTGCAGAGGATAAGTTCATTAGAGTTACCAGACTCAGAAATTGCAGCCCAAATAAATGCTTCACAGAGTTCAAGTAACAGACACTCAACAGATCTCAACATCAACTGTTCAGAGGAGACAGTGTGAATCAGGCCTTCATGGTCAAATTGCTGCAAATAAACCACTACTAAAGGACACCAATAATAAGAAGAGTCTTGCTTGGGCCAAGAAACATGAGAAATGGACATTAGACTGGCAGAAATTTGTCCTCTGGTCTGATGAGTCCAAATTGGAGATTCTTGGTTCCAACCGCCGTGTCTTTGTGAGACGCGGTGTGGGTGAGCGGAAGAGCTCCACATGTGCATTTCCCCCTGTAAAGCATGGAGGAGGACGTGTGTTATGGGGGTGCTTTTCTGGTGACACTGTCAGTGATTTATTTAGAATTCAAGGCACACTTAACCAGCATGGCTACCACAGCATTCTGCAGCGATATGCCATCCCATCTGGTTTGCGTTTAGTGGGACTATAATTTGTTTTTCAACAGGATAATGACCCAACACACCTCCAGGCTGTGTAAGGGCTATTTTACCAAGAAGGAGAGTGATGGAGTGCTGCATCAGATGACCTGGCCTTCACAATCCCCCGACCTCAACCAAATTGAGATGGTTTGGGATGAGTCGGACCGCAGAGTGAAGGAAAAGAAGCCAACAAGTGCTCAGCATATGTGGAAACTCCTTCAAGACTGTTGGAAAATAATTCCAGGTGAAGCTGGTTGAGAGAATGCCAGGAGTGTGCAAAGCTGTCATCAAGGCAAAGCGTGGCTATTGAAGAATCTCAAATATATTTTGATTTGTTTAACACTTTTTTGATTACTACGTGATTCCATATGTGTTATTTCATAGTTTGATGTCTTCACTATTATTCTACAATGTAGAAAGTGGTAAAAATAAAGAAAAAACCCTTGAATGAGTTGGTGTTCTAAAACATTTGACCGGTAGTGTATTTAAAAAGTTAATGACTTTGTTCAAGAGGGATCTAGAGGGATCTACGTGAAAACAGGCATAACTGGACTGGGGGTAGGGTGGAATGAAAACCTAGCCTCCGTCTCTCCTTGTCTACACTTTGTAAGTGAGACATTTGAAGAATAGCAAGAATACATCTAGCCCTCTAAATGATGCTTTCAGTCTTCTCTTGTTGTCCATAAGAGTACACCGTTAAAAGCACATAATTACTTTCAACATATCTCACAACACAGGCCATGCGCGCCTCTGTTTTCTGATTACCACTGGCTCTGTGCTACTGTACTGTTATGGCTAGATATCCAGTAAAGTCACTTCCTGTCCTGCTGTTATTGGTTGAGCTCTTCAGTGGTGACACAGCCTGGTCTGAGTGTACAAACTCTGGTCACCTGAGACGAGACTGGAGCCTCTCACAGCTCCCAGGAATGCCCTGTACCTCCTAGTGAATGGAGCGCAGCCACAATGCAGCCAGCCCCAATGCCCCAGAGCACTTTGACCTGCCAAGCCATGCAGGACAATACAGGATCCTTTTACACAGCCTGCAGCCCAAGGACAATACAGCAGTCAGGGGTGGGCTTCTCACTGACGTAACTCTGTGTGTGTGTGTGTGTGTGTGTGTGCGTGCGTGTGTGGTGTGAAGTGTGTGCTGTGTGGTGTGTGGTGTGTGTGTGTGTGTGATTAGCAGAAACTATCCATTATATTGACCAGGTACTGTAGTGGCGGACAGAGAGGGTTCAGTATTTCGTTTTTGGATGTATTATTTCTTACATTGTTAGCCCAGAAAATCTTAAGTGTTATTACATACAGCCCGGAATAACTATTGGATATCAGACGTCAATTCACCAACTGTAACGATCTTCATCTGAGGAGGAATATGAAAGATCGGACCAAAACGCAGCGTGGTAAGTGTCCTTTTTAATTAAATATAACTGAACACTGAATACAAAATAACCAAAGTGAAACAATGAAAATCAAAACAGTTCTGTATGGTGAAACACAGACACAGAAAACAACTACCCACAAACCATAGTGGGAAAACAGGCTGCCTAAGTATGGTTCTCAGAGACAACGATTGACAGCTGCCTCTGATTGGGAACCATACTAGGCCAAACATATAGAACTGTAACACATAGAACAAAAACATAGAATGCGCACCCCAACTCACGCCCTGACCAAACTAAAATAGAGACATACAAAAGGAACTAAGGTCAGGACGTGACACCAACATTACGACCAAAATAATGTCGCCACAGAAGAGGTAGACGAAGCATCTTCCTGGTCAGACTTCGGAAGCATGCACACCACCCAGCGCTTCTGAGTATATTACTCGTCAATGTCCAGTCTCTAGATAACAAGGTAGCCGAAATTAGGGCACGGGTTGCTTTCCAGAGAGACATCAGGGATTGTAACATGGCTCTCTCGGGATATGTTGTCGGAGTCGGTACAGCCACCGAGATTGTTTTATGCGTCGCACCGACAGAAATAAACATCTCTCTGGGAAAAAGAAGGGCAGGGGTGTATGCTTCATGATTAACGACTCATGGTGTAATCATAACAACATACAGGAACTCAAGTCCTTTTGTTCACCTGACCTAGAATTCCTCACAATCAAATGCCGACCATATTATCTACCAAGAGAATTCTAATCGGTTATTGTCACAGCCATGTTTATCCCCCCTCAAGCCGATAACATGATGCAGGCAATACACTGGATCACTGCTACTCTAACTTCTGCGATGCATATAAGGCCCTCTCCCTCCTTCCCTTTGGCAAATCTGACCACGACTCCATTTATACTCTGAATAGGTGAGTGAGTTTATAAGGTAGTGCATTGGCGATGTTGTACACATTGTGACAATTAAAACCTACCCTAACCAGAAAGATGGCGGCAATCGAGCAAAACTGAAAGTGCGAACCACTGCATTTAACCATGGAAAAAAGACTGGGAATATGGCAGAATACAAAAAGTGTAGTTATTCCCTCCGCAAGTCAATCAAACAAGCAAAATGACGGTATAGGAACAAAGTGGAGTCGCAATTCAACGGCTCAGACACGAGACATACGTAGCAGGGTCTACAGTCAATCACGAACTACAAAAAGAAAACCAGTCACATCACGGACACCGGCGTCTTGCTCCCAGACAAACTAAACACCTTCTTTGCCCGCTGTGAGGATAATACAGGGCCACCGAGGCGGCCCGCTACCAAAGACTGCGGGCCCTCCATCTCCTTCTCTGTGGCCGACGTGAGAAAGACATTTAAAGGTGTTAACCCTCGCAAGGCTGCCGGCCCAGATGGCATCCCTAGCTGCGTCCTCAGAGCATGCACAGACCAACTGGCTGGTGTGCTTAACTTCTTATAGCTGGGGGGCAGTATTGAGTAGCTTGGATGAATAAAATCACCGGACGTTTTGGAAGCAAAACATTACTGAACATAACGCGCCAATGTAAACAGAGATTTTTGGATATAAATATGAACTTTATCGAACAAAACATACATGTATTGTGTAACATGAAGTCCTATGAGTGTCATCTGATGAAGATCATCAAAGGTTAGTGATACATTTTATCTCTATTTCTACTTTTTGTGACTCCTCTCTTTGCCTGGAAAAATTGCTGTTTTTCTGTGACTAGGTGCTGACCTAACATAATCGCATGGTGTGCTTTCGTCGTAAAGCCTTTTTGAAATCGGACACTGTGGTGGGATTAACAACAAGTTTATCTTTAAAATGGTGTATAATACTTGTATGTTTGAGGAATTTTAATTATGGGATTTCTGTTGTTTGAATTTGGTGCGCTGCACTTTCACTGGCTGTTGTCAAATCGATCCCGTTAACGGGATTTCAGACGTAAGAAGTTTTTAAGAACATATTCCATCTCTCCCTATCTCAGTCTGCTGTCCCCACATGTGTCAAGATGGCCACCATTGTTCCTGTACCCAAGAAGGCAAAGGTAACTGAACTAAATGACTATTGCCCCGTAGCACTCACTTCTGTCATCATGAAGTGCTTTGAGAGACTAGTGAAGAATCATATCACCTCCACCTTACCTGCCACCCTAGACAAACTTCAATTTGCATACCGCCCCAATAGGTCCACAGACGATGTAATCAGTATCACACTGCAAACTGCCCTATCCCATCTGGACAAGAGGAAAACCTATGTAAGAATGCTGTTCATTGACTACAGCTCAGCATTCAACACCATAGTACCCTCCAAGCTCATCATTAAGCTTGAGGCCCTGGGTATCAACCCCTCCCTGTGCGATTGGGTCCTGCTCTTCCTGATTTGCCGCCCCCAGGTGATGAAGGTAGGTGACAACATCTCCACTTCACTGATCCTCAACACTGAGGCCCCACAAGGGTGCGTGTTCAGCCCCCTCCTGTACTCCATGTTCACCCATGACTGCGTGGCCATGCACGCCTCCAACTCAATCATCAAGTTTGCAGATGACACAACAGTAGTGGGCCTGATTACCAATAACAACAAGACAGCCTACAGGGAGGAGGTGATGGCACACGAAGTGTGATGTCAGGAAAACAACCTCTCTATCAACGTTAAGAAAACAAAGGAGATGATCGTGGACTTCAGGAAACACCCCCCTATCCACATCGACGGGACAACAGTTGAGAAGGTGGAAAGTTAAATTCCTCGGCGTACACTTCACGGACAAACTGAAATGGTCCACCCACACAGACAGTGTGGTGAAGAAGGCACAACAGCACCTCTTCAACCTCAGGAGGCTGAAAATGTGGCTTGTCACCTAAAACACTCACAACCTTTTGCAGACGCACAATTGAGAGCATCCTGTCGGGCTCTATCACCGCCTGGTACAGCAACTGCACCACCCAGAACAACAAGGCTCTCCAGAGGGTGATGCGGTCTGCACAAAGCATCACCGGGGGCAAACTACCTGCCCTCCAGCACACCTACACCACCCGATGTCACAGGAAGGCCATAAAGATCATCAAGGACAACAACCACCCGAGCCACTGCCAGTTCACACCGCTACCATCCAGAAGACGAGGTCAGTACAGGTGCATCAAAGCCGGGACTGAGAGACTGAAAAACAGCTTCTATCTCAAGGCCATCAGACTGCTAAACAGCCATCACTAAGACAGGGAGGTTGCTGCCTACATACATTTAATACATGGATCACTAGTCACTTTAATAATGTTTACACATCTTACATTAGTCATCTCATGTGTAAATGTCACGGCTTTCTTCTGTTGAAGGAGAGGCGGACCAAAACGCAGCGTGGTTATTTTGATACATCTTAAATAAAGATGAAAATAGAACAATATACAAAAACAAGAACCGTGAAACCGAAAACAGCCCTATCTGGTGTAACAAACACAAAGACAGGAACAATCACCCACAAAACCCAACACAAAACAGGCTACCTAAATATGGCTCCCAATCAGAGACAATGACTAACACCTGCCTCTGATTGAGAACCATATCAGGCCCAAACACAGAAACAGACAAACAAGACATCCAACATAGAATGCCCACTCAGATCACACCCTGACCAAACAAAACATAGAAACATACAAAGCAAACTATGGTCAGGGTGTGACAGTAAATACTGTATTTTATACCATCTATTGCATCTTGCCTATAACGCCATATATTGATATGTTTATATTCTTATTCCATCCCTTCACTTAGATTTGTGTGTATTAGGTAGTTGTTGTGGAACTGTTAGATTACTTGTTAGATATTGCTGCACTGTTAGAACTAGAAGCACAAGCATTTCGCTACACTCGCAATAACATCTGCAGAACATGTGCACGTGACCAATAACATTTGATTTGATTATATTGACCAGGTACTGTAGTGGCTGCTCTATCAGACTCTCCATTATATTGACCAGGTACTGTAGTGGCTGCTCTATCAGACTCTCCATTATATTGACCAGGTACTGTAGTGGCTGCTCTATCAGACTCTCCACTATATTGACCAGGTACTGTAGTGGCCGCTCTAACAATTAAAATAAAAGTATTCAAAAATGGAATTCAGTCGGGAGGAGGTAAGATCAGGTAGGAACATTCTAACCAATGAGAGGGCAGCTATGCGTGTGAGGAACAGGCACAACGGTTTCCACTAGTTACCACATCCACAAAGTAAAAATTGGCAATGTGTAAAAATTCATAAAAACTAAAATGTGCTTCTTGTTTTTAATGTAAGGCTATGGTTAGGCATAAGGTTAGCAGTGTGGTCATGGTTAGGTTTAACATCACATTTTAAGAAGATAAAATGTAGAAATAGGTTGGGGTTCGTTACTTTGTGGCTGTGGTAACTATTGACGGCCAGGCACAAAGTGTATTTTCTCAACGTTGCCAGGATGTCACCTGTTCTACTTATATCAATACACTCATAACAACCTAATCATTATGAAACTTTTGTCCGATCAAATAAGCCACACTTAGCAAACAGCCATACATTATTTTCTTAACCAAATTCGACACTCTCCATACAAAAACTCCTCGATAGGTGAGACAAATAATGAAAGCACACCACTTGATGGAGAAGACAGGTTTTGGGCCCAGTAATCCCTCTCGCTTCGCCTCTTCCTCTCTGTTATTATCTACCTCAAATGTTTGGTCCTCACACCTGTCTAATACTGAATGATGTCACTTCCTTTATGCAGTTTTCCTTCTGACCCAGTAGTAGTCTGACTGACTGACTAACTGACAGTATGACCCATTAGTAGTCTGACTGACTGACTGACTGACAGTATGACCCATTAGTAGTCTGACTGACTGACTAACTGACAGAATGATCCATTAGTAGTCTGACTGACTGACTGACTGACAGTATGACCCATTAGTAGTCTGACTGACTGACTAACTGACAGTATGACCCATTAGTAGTCTGACTGACTGACTAACTGACAGTATGACCCATTAGTAGTCTGACTGACTGACTGACTGACAGTATGACCCATTAGTAGTCTGACTGACTGACTAACTGACAGAATGATCCATTAGTAGTCTGACTGACTGACTGACAGTATGACCCATTAGTAGTCTGACTGACTGACTAACTGACAGTATGACCCACTGACTGACTGACTGACTGACAGAATGATCCATTAGTAGTCTGACTGACTGACTAACTGACAGTATGACCCATTAGTAGTCTGACTGACTGACTAACTGACAGTATGACCCATTAGTAGTCTGACTGACTGACTAACTGACAGAATGATCCATTAGTAGTCTGACTGACTGACTAACTGACAGTAGGACTCATTAGTAGTCTGACTGACTGACTAACTGACAGTATGACCCATTAGTAGTCTGACTGACTGACTAACTGACAGAATGATCCATTAGTAGTCTGACTGACTGACTAACTGACAGTAGGACTCATTAATAGTCTGACTGACTGACTGACTGACTGACTGACTGACTGACTAACTGACAGAATGATCCATTAGTAGTCTGACTGACTGACTAACTGACAGTAGGACTCATTAGTAGTCTGACTGACTGACTGACTAACTGACAGTATGACCAATTAGTAGTCTGACTGACTGACTAACTGACAGTATGACCCATTAATAGTCTGACTGACTGACTGACTGACTGACTGACTGACTGACTGACTGACTAACTGACAGAATGATCCATTAGTAGTCTGACTGACTGACTAACTGACAGTAGGACTCATTAGTAGTCTGACTGACTGACTGACTAACTGACAGTATGACCAATTAGTAGTCTGACTGACTGACTAACTGACAGTATGACCCATTAGTAGTCTGACTGACTGACTAACTGACAGTATGACCCATTAGTAGTCTGACTGACTGACTAATTGACTCATTAGTAGTCTGACTGACTGACTAATTGACTCATTAGTAGTCTGACTGACTTACTAACTGACAGTATGACCCATTAGTAGTCTGACTGACTGACTGACTAACTGACAGTATGACCCATTAGTGGTCTGACTGACTGACTAATTGACTGTATGACCCATTAGTAGTCTGACTGACTGACTGACTGACAGTATGACCCATTAGTAGTCTGACTGACTGACTAACTGACAGTATGACCCATTAGTAGTCTGACTGACTGACTAACTGACAGTATGACCCATTAGTAGTCTGACTGACTGACTGACTGACAGTATGACCCATTAGTAGTCTGACTGACTGACTAACTGACAGAATGATCCATTAGTAGTCTGACTGACTGACTGACAGTATGACCCATTAGTAGTCTGACTGACTGACTAACTGACAGTATGACCCACTGACTGACTGACTGACTGACAGAATGATCCATTAGTAGTCTGACTGACTGACTAACTGACAGTATGACCCATTAGTAGTCTGACTGACTGACTAACTGACAGTATGACCCATTAGTAGTCTGACTGACTGACTAACTGACAGAATGATCCATTAGTAGTCTGACTGACTGACTAACTGACAGTAGGACTCATTAGTAGTCTGACTGACTGACTAACTGACAGTATGACCCATTAGTAGTCTGACTGACTGACTAACTGACAGAATGATCCATTAGTAGTCTGACTGACTGACTAACTGACAGTAGGACTCATTAATAGTCTGACTGACTGACTGACTGACTGACTGACTGACTAACTGACAGAATGATCCATTAGTAGTCTGACTGACTGACTAACTGACAGTAGGACTCATTAGTAGTCTGACTGACTGACTGACTAACTGACAGTATGACCAATTAGTAGTCTGACTGACTGACTAACTGACAGTATGACCCATTAATAGTCTGACTGACTGACTGACTGACTGACTGACTGACTGACTGACTAACTGACAGAATGATCCATTAGTAGTCTGACTGACTGACTAACTGACAGTAGGACTCATTAGTAGTCTGACTGACTGACTGACTAACTGACAGTATGACCAATTAGTAGTCTGACTGACTGACTAACTGACAGTATGACCCATTAGTAGTCTGACTGACTGACTAACTGACAGTATGACCCATTAGTAGTCTGACTGACTGACTAATTGACTCATTAGTAGTCTGACTGACTGACTAATTGACTCATTAGTAGTCTGACTGACTTACTAACTGACAGTATGACCCATTAGTAGTCTGACTGACTGACTGACTAACTGACAGTATGACCCATTAGTGGTCTGACTGACTGACTAATTGACTGTATGACCCATTAGTAGTCTGACTGACTGACTGACTGACAGTATGACCCATTAGTAGTCTGACTGACTGACTAACTGACAGTATGACCCATTAGTAGTCTGACTGACTGACTAACTGACAGTATGACCCATTAGTAGTCTGACTGACTGACTGACTGACAGTATGACCCATTAGTAGTCTGACTGACTGACTAACTGACAGAATGATCCATTAGTAGTCTGACTGACTGACTGACAGTATGACCCATTAGTAGTCTGACTGACTGACTAACTGACAGTATGACCCACTGACTGACTGACTGACTGACAGAATGATCCATTAGTAGTCTGACTGACTGACTAACTGACAGTATGACCCATTAGTAGTCTGACTGACTGACTAACTGACAGTATGACCCATTAGTAGTCTGACTGACTGACTAACTGACAGAATGATCCATTAGTAGTCTGACTGACTGACTAACTGACAGTAGGACTCATTAGTAGTCTGACTGACTGACTAACTGACAGTATGACCCATTAGTAGTCTGACTGACTGACTAACTGACAGAATGATCCATTAGTAGTCTGACTGACTGACTAACTGACAGTAGGACTCATTAATAGTCTGACTGACTGACTGACTGACTGACTGACTGACTAACTGACAGAATGATCCATTAGTAGTCTGACTGACTGACTAACTGACAGTAGGACTCATTAGTAGTCTGACTGACTGACTGACTAACTGACAGTATGACCAATTAGTAGTCTGACTGACTGACTAACTGACAGTATGACCCATTAATAGTCTGACTGACTGACTGACTGACTGACTGACTGACTGACTGACTGACTAACTGACAGAATGATCCATTAGTAGTCTGACTGACTGACTAACTGACAGTAGGACTCATTAGTAGTCTGACTGACTGACTGACTAACTGACAGTATGACCAATTAGTAGTCTGACTGACTGACTAACTGACAGTATGACCCATTAGTAGTCTGACTGACTGACTAACTGACAGTATGACCCATTAGTAGTCTGACTGACTGACTAATTGACTCATTAGTAGTCTGACTGACTGACTAATTGACTCATTAGTAGTCTGACTGACTTACTAACTGACAGTATGACCCATTAGTAGTCTGACTGACTGACTGACTAACTGACAGTATGACCCATTAGTGGTCTGACTGACTGACTAATTGACTGTATGACCCAGTAGTGGTCTGACTGACTGTATGACTGACTGTATGACTGACTGTATGACCCAGTAGTGGTCTGACTGACTGACTAATTGACTGTATGACCCAGTAGTAGTCTGACTGACTAACTAACTGACTGTATGACCCAGTAGTAGTCTGACTGACTAACTAACTGACTGTATGACCCAGTAGTAGTCTGACTGACTAACTAATTGACTGTATGACCCAGTAGTAGTCTGACTGACTAACTAACTGACTGTATGACCCAGTAGTAGTCTGACTGACTAACTAACTGACTGTATGACCCAGTAGTGGTCTGACTGACTAACTAACTGACTGTATGACCCATTAGTAGTCTGTCTGACTAACTAACTGACTGTATGACCCAGTAGTAGTCTGACTGACTGACTGACTAACTGACAGTATGACCCATTAGTGGTCTGACTGACTGACTAATTGACTGTATGACCCAGTAGTGGTCTGACTGACTGACTAATTGACTGTATGACCCAGTAGTAGTCTGACTGACTAACTAACTGACTGTATGACCCAGTAGTAGTCTGACTGACTAACTAACTGACTGTATGACCCAGTAGTAGTCTGACTGACTAACTAATTGACTGTATGACCCAGTAGTAGTCTGACTGACTAACTAACTGACTGTATGACCCAGTAGTAGTCTGACTGACTAACTAACTGACTGTATGACCCAGTAGTGGTCTGACTGACTAACTAACTGACTGTATGACCCAGTAGTAGTCTGTCTGACTAACTAACTGACTGTATGACCCAGTAGTAGTCTGACTGACTGACTGACTAACTGACAGTATGACCCATTAGTGGTCTGACTGACTGACTAATTGACTGTATGACCCAGTAGTGGTCTGACTGACTGTATGACTGACTGTATGACTGACTGTATGACCCAGTAGTGGTCTGACTGACTGACTAATTGACTGTATGACCCAGTAGTAGTCTGACTGACTAACTAACTGACTGTATGACCCAGTAGTAGTCTGACTGACTAACTAACTGACTGTATGACCCAGTAGTAGTCTGACTGACTAACTAATTGACTGTATGACCCAGTAGTAGTCTGACTGACTAACTAACTGACTGTATGACCCAGTAGTAGTCTGACTGACTAACTAACTGACTGTATGACCCAGTAGTGGTCTGACTGACTAACTAACTGACTGTATGACCCAGTAGTAGTCTGACTGACTGACTAACTGACAGAATGATCCATTAGTAGTCTGACTGACTGACTGACTGACAGTATGACCCATTAGTAGTCTGACTGACTGACTAACTGACAGTATGACCCAGTAGTAGTCTGACTGACTAACTAACTGACTATATGACCCAGTAGTAGTCTGACTGACTAACTAACTGACTGTATGACCCAGTAGTAGTCTGACTGACTAACTAACTAACTGACTGTATGACCCAGTAGTAGTCTGACTGACTAACTAACTGACTGACTGTAAAAGGTGCAGAGAAATGTGTTGTTTTACAGGGTCAGCTATAGTAGTATGTTACCCCTTGAGCAAATAAAGGTTGTGCCTTGCTGATGGGCAAATCGACAGATTTCGGTTACTGGCCCAATGCTCTAAACGCTAGGTTACCTGACGCTCTAGTAGTATCTCTCTTAGCGGAATCTCTAGCAGCAGCTCTAGCAGTAGGTCTAGCAGTAACTCTAGTAGTAACTCTAGTAGCAGCTCTAGTAGCAGCTCTAGTAGTAACTCTAGTAGTAACTCTAGTAGTAACTCTAGTAGTAGCTCTAGTAGTAACTCTAGCTGTAGCTCTAGCAGCTGCTACACTCTAGTAGCAGCTCTAGTAGCAGCTCTAGTAGCAGCTCTAGTTGTAACTCTAGTAGTAACTCTAGTAGTAACTCTAGTAGCAGCTTTAGTAGCAGCTCTAGTAGCAACTCTAGTAGTAACTCTAGTAGCAACTCTAGTAGTAACTCTAGTAGTAACTCTAGTAGCAGCTTTAGTAGCAGCTCTAGTAGCAACTCTAGTAGCAACTCTAGTCATAACTCTAGTCGTAACTCTAGTCGTAACTCTAGTAGTAACTCTAGTAGTATCTCTAGTAGTAACTCTAGTAGTAACTCTAGTAGTAGCTCTAGTAGTAACTCTAGTAGTCTTTTGACTGACTGTATGCTCGCCTAAGGAGACGGGACATCACTCAGATTTATGAATGGTTTATGACCATTCTGCCCTGGTCATAAACCATTCCTAGAGCAAACATCCACCCTGTCTGTTTTAGTTCCACCACCGCAAATCGTTTTGGATTTGTGTGTGTGTGTACGTGTGTGTGTGTGTGTGTGTACGTGTGTGCGTGTGTGCGTGTGTGTGTGTGTGTGTGTGTGTGTGTGTGTGTGTGTGTGTGTGTGTGTGTGTGTGTGTGTGTGTGTGTGTGTGTGTGTGTGTGTGTGTGTGATATCAATCTGAAGTGATGCAATATAGAGGTTTGATCCATATGAAAGCCCAAACCCAACATGACGGAGACCTCCGAGGTGTCACTCTGTGGGCCCTGAGAAATTTGTCCAATAAGATACCAACACAATTGCAAAAAAATCCCCTCCTAGATGAAGGCCCCCTTGTCCTCACTTGAATCAAATGTTTAATGTCCTTAATCATTATTATGCCGCTCAACCTCGCAGTGAATAGGAGCAACAGGGACATAAAGTCACACTCAGCAAGCTAGCCCAACACCCTGTGATGGCTTCCACCTTCTTTGTGAGACTACAGATTATAGATTAATTTTTTGCAAGACGTGGTCGATTCCTTCCTTCCTCCTCCTCAAATCTAAGTGTCAAAATCAACATGCTGAGAGGAGTGGGCTTGAAGAATCAGTGGGCTTGGAGAATCAGTGGGCTTGGAGAATCAGTGGGCTTGAAGAATCAGTGGGTTTGGAGAATCAGTGGGCTTGGAGAATCAGTGGGCTTGGAGAATCAGTGGGCTTGAAGAATCAGTGGGTTTGGAGAATCAGTGGGCTTGGAGAATCAGTGGGCTTGAAGAATCAGTGGGCTTGGAGAATCAGTGGTCTTGAAGAATCAGTGGGTTTGGAGAATCAGTGGGCTTGAAGAATCAGTGGTCTTGAAGAATCAGTGGGCTTGGAGAATCAGTGGTCTTGAAGAATCAGTGGTCTTGAAGAATCAGTGGTCTTGAAGAATCAGTGGTCTTGAAGAATCAGTGGTCTTGAAGAATCAGTGGTCTTGAAGAATCAGTGGGGTTGGAGAATCAGTGGGCTTGAAGAATCAGTGGGCTTGGAGAATTTCCCTTCCTCATGATGCCATCTATTTTGTGAAGTGCACCAGTCCCTCCTGCAGCAAAGCACCCCCACAACATGATGTTGAAACCCCCGTGCTTCACGGTTGGGATGGTGTTCTTCGGCTTGCAAGCCTCCCCCTTTTCCTCCAAACATAACAATGGTCATTATGGCCAAATAGTTATATTTTTGTTTCATCAGACCAGAGGACATTTCTCCAAAAGGTACGATCTTTGTCCCTATGTGCAGTTGCAAACCGTAGTCAGGCTTTTATATGGCGGTTTTGGAGCAGTGGCGTCTTCCTTGCTGAGCGGCATTTCAGGTTATGTCAATATAGGACTCGTTTTACTGTGGATATAGATACTTTTGTACCCATTTCCTCCGGCATCTTCACAAGGTCCTTTGCTGTTGTTCTGGGATTGATTTGCACTTTTCGCACCAAAGCACGTTCATCTCTAGGAGACAGAACGTGTCTCCTTCCTGAGCGGTGTGACGGATGCGTGGTCCCATGGTGTTTATACTTGCGTACTATTGTTTGAACAGATGAACGTGGTACCTTCAGGCATTTGGAAATTGTTCCCAAGGATGAACCAGACTGGTGGAGGTCAACCATTTTTTCTCTGAGGTTTTGGCTGATTTCTTTTGATTTTCCCATGATGTCAAGCTAAGAGGCGCTGAGTTTGAAGGTAGGCCTTGAAATACATCCACAGGTACACCTCCAATTGACTTAAATGATGTCAATTAGCCTATCAGGAACATCTAAAACCATGACATCATTATCTGGAATTTTCCAAGCTGTTTAAAGGCACAGTCAATTTAGTACATGTAAACTTCTGACCCACTGGAATTGTGATACAGTGAATTATAAGTGAAATAATCTGTCTGTAAACAATTGTTGGAAAAATGACTTGTGTCATGCACAAAGTAGATGTCCTAACCCACTTGCCAAAACTATAGTTTGTTAACAAGAAATTTGTGGAGTGGTTGAAAAACGAGTTTTAATGACTCCAACCTAAGTGTATGTAAACTTCTGACTTCAACTGTATCTGAGTCCATACAAGCCACTGTATTAATTGCTGTTGTCCCTTTGAGAAGACATTATGAGATTTTCAATGATATCATGTGTGGGGGTATGACCTTGACAACTTTATCTTCCTGGTTCTTAAAAATTGTCTGCCGTCAAAATGTGCACATTGTGTTGAAATATTAAAAGTGTGTGTACTAATTAATTATCATTGTTGTGAGTATGATATTTAAATTCAAAGTTAAAATCTCAGGAATAGTTAAGTGATTTGTCAGGACTGTGTAATCATTTTTTCACATTAAATTAGAGATAAATTAGAGCTTATCAAGAAATGTCCTCGGTAGTGGACACCCGGATGCCTCAACTATGTTTTTCACCTACTGCATCCATTGACTGTAATGTTCATGTTTTCATACTTACTGTATGTCCTAATGACCACTACAGAGGACAACTTCCACTGACATAACAGATAAATAACACAATATCACATTTTTGTCTTGGTATTTAAAATAATAATTGGGGGGGGTCTTATGAGATTTTAAAGCAGGGTTCCCCAACTGGCAGCCCACAGTGGACTTTCTTTGGCCCACAAAGTTTTCTGATTAAAAAATCTAAATAAATGTATATGTTTTATATATTGTAGATCATAAAAGACTGTAAAAAAAAAAAAAAACAGCAAATCACCCCCAAGTGCTTTAAAGAACCTTTCAAGAACCACTCCAGTCCATACGACTATCAGAGGGGTTCCGCCGTAGACTCCTGTGACCCCCCCCCCCCCCCCCCTCTACTGCCAGGCCTGGGAGCTTCCTCAGCGCTCACCATGGCCCTTTCTAGCCTCTCCTGGCCCTTCAGAACCTCATGTAGCCCACTTCTCACACTCTGAAGAAATGGAACATTGTGCTCCTAAAGGCCTTCTCCTTTGCACTGCTTTATCAGACTGGAGAGAGGGGAGGAGCAGGGAAAAGGCAAGGTGAATTAGCCCCAGATGAGTAGAGAATGAGGGAGGAAAAAAAACAACTTCCAGGGGCCTCTTGTGAAAGAGAAGCAGATAGATAGGCCAGATGTGGAACGAGTGGAGGGATGGAGAGATGGAGGGATAAGGGTGGAGGCAGGGAGGGGGGTTTAGTGGTGGTTATACTATTCTCTCTCTCTAGCTAGCTTTAACTTACTTTTGAGAGTGCCCCCCCCCCTCCCCCCAGGCCTGCCCGGCTGAGCATTTCTGCTCCAGGGGCCCTGGACAAGTGCACCATTAACTGAGGGGCAGTGTGGAGAGCACGTGGGACAATGGGCCCAACACGCTGTCCCAGCGCTCAGACAAGCCTAAAAACAAATGTTACAGGGCTGGCACAGAATAGAATCATCCGGCCTGTGTCACTGAATACATTTACCTCAGAGCCCTTTCAGCTCTGCGCTTTGTTTTACCCCGGGGAATCAGGGAAGACGTGAATGGAGGGGTGACGACCAGGAGCCGAGTGATGAAAAAGAGGGGAAAGAAAGGCTTCCAAGTCTCCACAGAGACGGACAGAGCCCAGAAAACCTCACAGCGTTTCTGAAGACAGGAGGTGGGGGGGGGGGGTTTGTTTATTGTTGTGTTTAGGTTTTCTTCTTTGTCTGTCCTTCCTCCCTCCTTCCTTCAACCCTTTTAGACTGAACTATAATGTGTGAAGAGCAAAGCAAACTCAGGTCTTTAAGCTTCTCAAGAAAAGTTTGGACAAATCATTTAGGAAAAGTGAACCATTCGGTGAACAGGAACAATCAGAAGGCTTCTCTGTGGAGTGGACGGGTGTTTTTTGTCCTGAGTTTGGACTCTTCAGTTACACAACAAGAGACAGAGTTCCCCAACAGACGCTGATCAGGAATTAGTATCAAAAGAAACACATTCAAAACTTCCTAGTGTTTGTCTTGTGTTTTGTTTGAAAAAAATACTGTTTGGATATTTGTCTGGAATGTCTGGATATTTCTTTAGTTACCATTTTCTCTGATGATGGACAATGGAACAAAAATAACTATGCTGTAAAGAAAAGTTTTAACTATTGAAGATGTTATGCCAAATCTACCGCACAGCTAGAGTCGATTGGTGAATGTGCTGGAAGTAAAACTGGAGAAAGAGGGAAAAGTCTCTGCACAATTCCAGTCAGATACACATTTCTTTAATTTTGTACCTGAAGATACTATTGACTTAACTATTGGAAAATGTAATTATAACACAGCACTGGACTAGAACAGTAGACTGTAGAAAGAAAGGTGAACACAAATATAAAGGTTTTCAGCATTTGTAAAAAAAAATCTGTGGGAGAGGATTCAGTCATTTTTATTCTGTATGGCTTTCATAACCAAGACATTATAATTGTCACCCCATCAACTCTGATTAGAGTTGATGGGGTGATGCTGACTAGAGTTGATGGGGTGATGCTGACTAGAGTTGATGGGGTGATGCTGATTAGAGTTGATGAAGTGATGCTGACTAGAGTTGATGGGGTGATGCTGACTAGAGTTGATGGGGTGATGCTGACTAGAGTTGATGGGGTGATGCTGACTATATTTGATGGGGTGATGCTGACTAGAGTTGATGGAGTGATGCTGACTAGAGTTGATGGGGTGATGCTGACTAGAGTTGATGGGGTGATGCTGACTAGAGTTGATGGGGTGATGCTGATGGGGTGATGGGGTGATGCTGACTAGAGTTGATGGGGTGATGCTGACTAGAGTTGATGGGGTGATGCTGACTAGAGTTGATGGGGTGATGCTGACTAGAGTTGATGGAGTGATGCTGACTAGAGTTGATGGAGTGATGCTGACTAGAGTTGATGGGGGGGTGATGACTAGAGTTGATGGGGTGATGCTGACTAGAGTTGATGGGGTGATGCTGACTAGAGTTGATGGGGTGACGCTGACTAGAGTTGATGGAGTGATGCTGACTAGAGTTGATGGGGTGATGCTGATGGGGTGATGCTGACTAGAGTTGATGGGGTGATGCTGACTAGAGTTGATGGGGTGATGCTGACTAGAGTTGATGGAGTGATGCTGACTAGAGTTGATGGAGTGATGCTGACTAGAGTTGATGGGGTGATGATGACTAGAGTTGATGGGGTGATGCTGAATAGAGTTGATGGGGTGATGCTGACTAGAGTTGATGGGGTGATGCTGACTAGAGTTGATGGGGTGATGCTGACTAGAGTTGATGGAGTGATGCTGACTAGAGTTGGGATGATGCTGATGGGGTGATGCTGACTAGAGTTGATGGGGTGATGCTGACTAGAGTTGATGGGGTGATGCTGACTAGAGTTGATGGGGTGATGCTGATTAGAGTTGATGGAGTGATGCTGACTAGAGTTGATGGGGTGATGCTGACTAGAGTTGATGGGAAAGGGGTAAAAACTTTGCCATGGCAACGAAAACATTCAATATATTACCTTATATATTATATTATTTGTGTGTGACATAGCTGGCTGTCTGCTATTTCCCAACATGTAGTTTCTTACATCACCTGTACTTTGAAATATGCACTTGGTAAGAGAACACTATGTTTCTTTTATAGGGGGGGTGAGAGAGGGTAAACTATGCTTTATGTTCCATTGCCTGGGGAGAGGAAGATCTACAGTATAACTCAGTCGTAAACCACAAGCGCTGTTCATCAGGCCCTTCAGCAGGAGTCACAGGGCACAGATGGGGAATGGGGGAGAATGTCACCCACCCGCAGTGCACGGCTCAGCCCAAACCTCCGAAAAACATTCTCGTGCACACACACATTTTTTCACATTCACATGTGTGCTTGCACCAAAAAAAATACACACACAGTGTGCACACATACACACACAGCATGCACACATACACACACAGTGTGCACACATACACACACAGCATGCACACATACACACACAGAGTGCACACATACACACACAGTGTGCACACATACACACACAGAGTGCACACATACACACACAGTGTGCACACATACACACACAGCATGCACACATACACACACAGTGTGCACACATACACACACAGCGTGCACCTGCACACCAGCGGAGGCTGGGAGACACACAGTATAGGCACGGAACGGACAGAGACGACAAAGTGTGTTTAAAAAATTGTTAAAGACTAATTATTTGAACCTAAAGCATTTAATAAAGACATGTACAATATTATGGGGAATGGGAATGAGAGGGCTATTTACACCGTGTTGTAATCACAGCAGTGATTGAATGAGGGTATGAGGCATGAGATGAGGTGTTCAGAGGCTTGACCAGTGCAGGATTTGACTGGGAAGACAAACAAAATACAAGATAACACAAAGATTAGACAAAGAAGCTAAGAAAGAGTTAGCCAAAGCATCATTGATGTCTAATTTTTTTTTTTTTATTATTTTATTTTACTAGGCAAGTCAGTTAAGAACAAATTCTTATTTTCAATGACGGCCTAGGAACAGTGGGTTAACTGCCTGTTCAGGGGCAGAACGACAGATTTGTACCTTGTCAGCTCGGGGGTTTGAACTTGCAACATTTCGGTTACTAGTCCAATGCTCTAACCACTAGGCTACCCTGCCGCCTACCCCTAAGGTGATTGTGTATGCGATTGACTCTACATACAGTAATGAGAGAAATATATAGGGGTACTCACAGTGCTTGGAGGGGAAACATTCAATGTGCCAGTGGATGAGTGGGCACATGAGACGTGGCTTCAGTTCATGTCAGGAGAAAGTTGACAATGGTAGTGGAGTGTAGTGGTCATCACCTCTTAATCAGGCAACAGGAGGGGACTGAGCTGTAAATACAAATAGCAGATACATTCCATTACAGATGCGCCATCATAGGTTTGGACAACGAGTTTGTCTATGAACTTAAACTCAGACATCTCAAAATTCATAAAGTCAAACACAGATTGCGCATCTCACCCACTTGACACATTAAAGTAGCCCAAGAATCGTTCCTGAATAAAGCCCTGATCATCCACATACCTGATGAAAACTGACAACTGCAAGCAGACTGGTGGCACCTCAGGTCCCAGAGCAGTCAGACTGGAGGCACCATAGGTCCCAGAGCAGTCAGACTGGTGGCACCTCAGGTCCCAGAGCAGTCAGACTGGAGGCACCATAGGTCCCAGAGCAGTGGGGCCATTTTTAACAGTTGATCAGACTGAAATATCATCTAATATTCATCCGATACAGCATGTCAGAATTCTCATGTTTATGTGTAGCCTACTACAACATTTATATCATGAGTTTTTGCTTGTGTCTGTCCGGAGTGATTATGTGTTATCATCTTTGCTAAATAAATACCAGAGGAAAGTTGTAAACCATAAGAATTTGTTCTTAACTGACCTACCTAGTTAACTAAAGGTTAAATTAAAAAAAAATGATCATGCTGAAACACAAGGTGATGACGGCGGCTGAATGGCACGACAATCGGCCTCATCATCGCGTCACAGTATCTTTGTGCATTCAAATTTCCATTGATAAAATGTCATTGTGTTTGTTGTCCATAGTTTATGCCTGCCCATACCCACACCATTTTTATTTATTTATTTAACTAGGCAAGTCAGTAAAGAACAAATTCTTATTTACAATGATGGCCTACCCTGAACCAGGGTCTGTAGTGACGCCTTTAGCGCTGAAATACAGTGCCTTAGACCGCTGCGCCACTCGGAAGCCCTGAGTGGCACAACCCACCATGGGGCACTCTGTTCACACCGCTGACATCAGTAAACCGCTCACACAAACGACAACATACACGTGGCCTGCAGTTGTGAGGCCGGTTGGACGTACTGTCAAATTCTCTAAAATTACGTTGGAGGTGGCTTATGGTAGAGAAATAAACATAAAATTATTTGGCAACAGCTCTGGTGGACATTCCTGCAGTCAGCATGCCAATTGCACGCTCCCTCAAAACTTGAGACATCTGTGGCTTTGTGTTGTGTCACAAAACCGCCTATTTTAGAGTGGCCTTTTATTGTCCCCAGCATAAGGTGCACCTGTGTAATGATCGTGCTGTTTAATCAGCTTCTTGATGTGCCACACCTGTCAGGTGGATGGATTATCTTGGCAAAAGAGAAATGCTCACTAACAGGGATGTAACAAATTTGTGCTCAACATTTGAGAGAAATACGTTTTTTTTTGCATATGGAACATTTCTGGGATATTTTATTTCAGCTCATAAAACTGTGTGTTTGTATTTTTGTCTAGTATAGGATACTTATGTTGAACATTAACAGCATTTACCATTGAAAAGGGCAATTCAGTGTTTGAGTCTGGTCGAGTGGCAACTCTCCCGACTATGGATCACACCGGCAACAGGGGGTACAAGTCTCACCTCAGTCTCTCCTGTCTGTGCCCTTACCTATCCTCATTACCAGTCGGGATCAAGACACAGTTATGAGACATTTATCACATATGTTCTGTCTCTCCCTGTCTGTCTGTCTCTCAGTCTGTCTGTTTTTCAGTCTCTGTGTCTGACTGTCTCTGTGTCTGACTGTCTCTGTGTCTGACTGTCTCCGACTGTCTCTGTCTCTCTGTTTGGCCCTTTGGGCTATGTCTCTTTCCTTCCCCTCTGTATGTTGGGTTGTGTCTGGAGTGGGGTTGGCTGGGGCTGGAGGTTGGCTTGGGCTGGCTGGAGGCATCCTGGGAACCTGGCTGGAGGTATCCTGGGAACCTGGCTGGAGGTATCCTGGGAACCTGGCTGGAGGCATCCTGGGAACCTGGCTGGAGGTATCCTGGGAACCTGGCTGAAGGTATCCTGGGAACCTGGCTGGAGGCATCCTGGGAACCTGGCTGGAGGTGTCCTGGGAACCTGGCTGGTGGCTGTATGGTGGGGGGGGGTCTTTAAAGACCGGCCCCATGAATTAGCCTTTATTAGCCTGCTGTCTGACACCGACTCGCCTGCACCCTATCAGAGAAGCACACACAAAGACACGCGCACACACACACACAATGTCAGCCCTTAACAAGTAGAACACCTGCAAAGGCAGGAGGCATGGGAAGAGAGCAATCTGCCTGATACAGGCAGAGACTGATACATAAATACACACACTGTTCTACACACACACACCGTGCAGCACACACACACACTCAAGCCTGTGTGCCTCTGCTCTGCTCTCCCAGTGGTTTGTCACTGACAGATTAGAAGGAGCAGAGCTGCAGGCCAACAGACAGGGAGGTAGAAGGAGCAGAGCTGCAGGCCAACAGACAGGGAGGTAGAAAGAGCAGAGCTGCAGGCCAACAGACAGGGAGGTAGAAGGAGCAGAGCTGCAGGCCAACAGACAGGGAGGTAGAAGGAGCAGAGCTGCAGGCCAACAGACAGGGAGGTAGAAGGAGAAGAGCTGCAGGCCAACAGACAGGGAGGTAGAAGGAGCAGAGCTGCAGGCCAGCGGACAGGGAGGTAGAAGGAGCAGAGCTGCAGGCCAGCGGACAGGGAGGCTCTCTTCCCATGCTTCCTTCAGGCCAGCAGATTCCAGACAGAAACAGATGGTTCCAACTCCTCCACTCAATCAGTGATCACAACAATCATCTGACCAAAGTCTATCAATACAACATATACTTTCGACCTATGATCTGACCTGCTGATAGTGTTAAGTCTCAAAGTCTTTCAATGAGTTCAGCGTTTGTATAGGTTGGGGACGTGACGGGAGGTCATTCTCCAGGGGTCACAACTAAAGGCTATAATAGATCCAGCTGGAATGTGGACAATACAATGAGGCCTGTGGCTGTTCTTCTGTTTCATCAAGTTCCTACTGGTTAACATACTTGGGCGTGGTGTTTGGACTGGTGGGACGTAAACTATAAATGAGCAGGGGAGGTGTTGGGGGGGGGTTGAACCATGGACACTACTCGTAGAGAGTGAGGGGTTGGTTGGGGCGGCTGCGTGCTGTTAGCATGCCAGCCAGTAGGCCAGGAATCGCCACAGATTCTGGCGCTCATTACCCAGCGGTCACAGCCCATGCCCGGCCACTTCCTGCCTGACCTCTCCCATACAGCATGGCATGCTGGGCCATGGAACACACATAGGCCCTAGTCACAGAACAATCCCACATCCTGTCCCTGGGCTGCTGGGGCCGGGGCCTGCTGAGGACCTCCTCTACTGCCGTTTACTGTGCTCACTTCCCTCGCTCCCACGCTCTCTCGCTCCCTCTCTTTCTCTCATTCATTAAGTGACCATTCATTCACCCCAGCCAAGTCCAGTCCAGTACCGGGAACAGAGTGAGAAACACTGGATGCTCATTCACCCACTACCAGGGACGTGAGTCACTCTGCTCCAGTCACCAGGAGAGGTTTTATACAGGGGACTGTGGTTCTTTTCTAGGAATTGTGAACTTACAATGAATTTCTTTTAGGAGATGTTCTCCTACCCGGAATAACTTTCGGGTCAGTGCGTCACAAGACAAGAATTCACGAGGTTTCCTGGATGAGTCAAAAACACGGTTATTTTTTCGTTGCAAAAAATACATTTTATGATTTGTGATTGTGAAATAGAGCCCCACAGTGGAGGCATCATAATACCCAAACAACTTAGCAGTCAAACGAGGAAATGGTTCAAAGTGTCGTTTCACCATTCCTTTTTCCCATAGGGGATTTTAGGAATCCTTAAAATAAGGGCTGTGTTTTTTGTAGGTTTAACCTGGCGTGATGTTTTGATCACCATATAAATCTCTCACGGACAAGGTGACTTTTATCAATATATTTCGGCTCTATTTACTCTCAGATTCGAAAAATGCTAATTAGTATCAAAGTAGACATCGTGCAAGGCTAGACATTTCTGCATGCTCCTGCACGTCTTCTCTATCTCTATCTATCTTCTCTAACATTTTCCCTGGCACCTAAAAGTACTCGTTACATTTTGAATGTTTAGCAGGACAGGAAAATGGTCTAATTCACACACAAAATGCTTTGTATGTAAATTATGTCTGAGTGTTGGCTATCCTTAAATAAAAATAAATCAAAAATGGTGCTGCCTGGTTTACCTAATATAAGGAATTTGAAATGATTTAAACTTTTACTTTTGATACGTAAGTATATGTTATAAATAACTGTCACGCCCTGGCCATAGAGAGGCTTTTTCTCTAGTTTGGGTAGGCCAGGGTGTGACTAGGGTGGGCAGTCTAGTTTCTTTATTTCTATGTTTTCTGTTTCTATGTTTTGGCCGGGTATGGTTCTCAATCAGGGGCAGCTGTCATTCGTTGTCTCTGATTGGGAGTCATACAGTGGGGCAAAAAAGTATTTAGTCAGCCACCAATTGTGCAAGTTCTGCCACTTAAAAAGATGAGAGAGAACTGTAATTTTCATCATAGGTACACTTCAACTATGACAGACAAAATGAGATTTTTTTTCCCAGAAAATCACATTGTAGGATTTTTTATGAATTTATTTGCAAATCACGGTGGAAAATAAGTATTTGGTCACCTACAAACAAGCAAGATTTCTGGCTCTCACAGATCTGTAACTTCGTCTTTAAGAGGCTCCTCTGTCCTCCACTCGTTACTTGTATTAATGGCACCTGTTTGAACTTGTTATCAGTATAAAAGACACCTGTCCACAATCGCAAACAGTCACACGCCAAACTCCACTATGGCCAAGACCAAAGAGCTGTCAAAGGACACCAGAAACAAAATTCTAGACCTGCACCAGGCTGGGAAGACTAAATCTGCAATAGGTGCGCAGCTTGGTTTGAAGAAATCAACTGTGGGAGCAATTATTAGGAAATGGAAGACATACAAGACCACTGATAATCTCCCTCGATCTGAGGCTCCACGCAATATCTCACCCCGTGGGGTCAAAATGATCACAAGAACGGTGAGCAAAAATCCCAGAAACGCACGGGGGGACCTAGTGAATGACCTGCAGAGAGCTGGGACCAAAGTAACAAAGCCTACCGTCAGTAACACACTACGCTGCCAGGGACTCAAATCCTTCAGTGCCAGACGTGTCCCCCTGCTTAAGCCAGTACAAGTCCAGGCCCGTCTGAAGTTTGCTAGAGAGCATTTGGATGATCCAGAAGAAGATTGGGAGAATGTCATATGGTCAGATGAAACCAAAATATAACTTTTTGGTAAAAACTGAACTTGTCGTGTTTGGAGGACAAAGAATGCTGAGTTGCATCCAAAGAACACCATACCTACTGTGAAGCATGGGGGTGGAAACATCATGCTTTAGGGCTGTTTTTCTGCAAAGGGACCAGGACGACTGATCCGTGTAACGGAAAGAATGAATGGGGCTATGTATCGTGAGATTTTGAGTGAAAACCTCCTTCAATCAGCAAGGGCATTGAAGATGAAACGTGGCTGGGTCTTTCAGCATGACAATGATCCCAAACACATCGCCCGGGCAATGAAGGAGTGGCTTCGTAAGAAGCATTTCAAGGTCCTGGAGTGGCCTAGCCAGTCTCCAGATCTCAACCCCATAGAAAATCTTTGGAGGGAGTTGAAAGTCTGTGTTGCCCAGCAACAGCCCCAAAACATCACTGCTCTAGAGGAGATATGCATGGAGGAATGGGCCAAAATACCAGCAACAGTGTGTGAAAACCTTGTGAAGACTTACAGAAAACGTTTGACCTCTGTCATTGCCAACAAAGGGTATATAACAAAGTATTGAGATAAACTTTTGTTATTGACCAAATACTTATTTTCCACCATAATTTGCAAATAAATTCATTAAAAGTTCTACAATGTGATTTTCTGGATTTTTTTTTCTCATTTTGTCTGTCATAGTTGAAGTGTACCTATGATGAAAATTACAGGCCTCTCTCATCTTTTTAAGTGGGAGAACTTGCACAATTGGTGGCTGACTAAATACTTTTTTCCCCCACTGTACTTAGGCAGCCTGTTTTGCCACCTTAGTTGTGGGTAGTTGTCTGTGTTAGTGGCCTGTATAGACCTAGTCAGCTTCAAGGAAATTGTTGTTGTTTCTTGTTTTGTTGGCGACATTTATAACATAAAAGAAAACGCACGCTGCACCTTGGTCATTTCCCTGACGACGTTCGGGACAATAACATTTACTTTTGATACTTAAGTATATTAAAAACCAAATACTTTTACTCAAGTAGTATTTACTGAGTGACTTTCACTTTTACTTGAGTCATTTTCTTTTAATGTTTCTTTACTTTTACTCAAGTGTGACAACTGGGTACTTTTTCCACCACTTCTCATGGGTCGTTACCACTGCCAACACGAAACACAGCCCTTATATGAAGTGTTGCTAAAAATCCCCTCTGGGAAAAACGATTACAACCATTTCTCTGTTTGACCGCTAGGTTTTATGGGTATTATGACTCATACTGTGGTACTCTATTGCTTTAATAACTGCTGGTGAAAATATATTTCCTGACCTTTCAAAATCATATTTTGCAGTGTTATGTTAATTTCTTTATGTATACTCCAAAGAGTTTAGTTCGCGTTATACTGACTATTGGTAAATGTTTCTGTTATTGTTAAATGTGGTATAAATGTACAGTGCCTTCAGAAAGTATTCACACCCCTTGACCTTTTCCCCAAGAAATTGGGTTAGAACCTGAATTTAAAATTGATTAAATTTAGATGTGTCACTGACCTACAAACACAATACCCCATAATGTCAAAGTGGAACTGTTTTCAGACATTTTTACAAATTCATAAAAAATGAAATGGTGAAATGTCTTGAGTCACTAAGAATTCAACCCCTTTGTTTATATTTTATTTAACCAGGAAGGGCTCATTGAGATTAAAATCTATTTTTCAAGAGCGCCCTGGCCAAGCACCAAGTCATTACAAAAAAATTACAGACAGACAACATAAAAAACTACAAGTAATCTAGTAAAAACCAGTGAATTCACAAGAGTATAAAACAGCAAATTAAAAACATCGACAGGTCAGGGAATCAGCCTCAAAATCCTTCATCAGTGATTTAAAAATACCAATCGGGACAAGTTCTTCCAGTTTAAAAGTATTTTGTAAGGTGTTCCAAGACGATGGCGCAGAGTACATAAAAGCCCTTTTATCAAATTCAGTTTGGACATTTGGAACAGTTAGCAGGATAAAGTCCAGCGAACGAAGAGAGTACCCACCACATTTCTGAACAATAAAAATGCACAAATATAAAGGTAGTAAACCCAAAATGGCTTTGTAAATAAAAGTATACCAGTGACTGAGCCTACGAGTGACTAGAGAAGGCCAGCCAACCCTGGTATATAAAGTGCAGTGGTGCGTGAGGGTTTTGCAGTTTAAAATAAATCTCAAAGTGCCATGGTAAAGAGTGTCAATTGATCTCAAACACTCAAACACATGTTATGACAAGCCTAAATAAGTTCAGGAGTAAAAATGTGCTTAACAAGTCACATAATGAGTTGCATGGACTCATTCTGTGTGCAATAATAGTGTTTAACATGATTGTTGAATGACTACCTCATCTCTGTACCCCACACATATAATTATCTGTAAGGTCCCTCAGTCAAGCAGTGAATTTCAAACAAAAAATGCAGGTGTCCTTCCTAACTTCGTTGCCGGAAAGGAAGGAAACTGTGAATGGATTAACAGCATTGTAGTTACTCCACAATAAACGACAGAGTGAAAAGAAGGAAGCCTGTAAAGAATAAAAATAAATATTCCAAAACATAAATCCTGTTTGCGATAAGACACTAAAATAAAACTGCAAAACATTTGGAAAATAAATTAACTTTATGTCCAGAATTGAAAGTGTTATGTTTGGGGCAAATCCAACAACACATCATTGAGTACCACTCTTCATATTTTCAAACAATGTGGTGACTGCATCATGTTATGGGTATGCTTGTCATCAGCAAGGATTAGGGAGTTTTTTGTTTGTTGTATAAAAAGAAACAGAATTGAGCTAAATTCTAGAGGAAAACATGGTTCAGTCTGCTTTCCAACAGACACTGGGAGTTAAATTCACTTTTCAGCAAGACAATAACCTAAAACACAAGGACAAAAATGCACTGGAGTTGCTTACCAAGAAGACATTGAATGTTCCTGAGTGGCCTAGTTACATTTTTGACTTAAATTGGCTTGAACATCTATGGCAAGACTTGAAATAGTCTGTCTAACAATGATCATTAACCAACTTGACAGAGCTTAAAGAACTTAAAAAAATAATAAATGTGAAAATATTGTAAAATCCAGGTGTGCAAAGCTCTTCGAGACTTACCTAGAGAGACTCGCAGCTGCAATCACTGCCATCGGGTGTTTCTGTATTGACTCAGGGGTGTGAATACTTGTGTAAATTAGATATTTTTGTATTTAATTGTCAATACATTTGAAAAAATATATAGAAATCTGTTTTCACTTCGTCATTATTTGTGTGTAGCTGAGTGAGACTTTTGTTCATATTTGATCTATTTTTAATTCAGGCTGTAACACAACAAAATATGGAATAAGTCAAGGGGTATGAATACTTTCTGAAGGCCCTGCATGTAGTATTTCGGTCGATGCCAGTTACCACAATCCTCAAGACAGAGACTCCCTGAAACAACCATGACCAGAGGATACACAACTATCTCCAATCTGAAGCATTTGTTATTCATGCAGATTCCAACAGCCATCTGTATGGCACTACTCTGTACGAACACAGAGAGGGCCTTCTAAAGACACATTAAATGAAAACTGATGTTCTCAATAGCATCTCAGGACAGCTTATTCAGTCCAGATGGGCCCTGAGAGTGCTGGATTGGCCCCCAGAAAGGCCCCTGCAAAAACATTATTATGTGCCTGTGTGCTCAACCATTGATGGGCCCTGCATTATTTTGTCCGCCTAGCCTAGCCTAGCCTCGTCAAGGACCAGGTTTCCCTAAAACAGGAAGCCTGGGGAATTTCATGGCAGAAAAATAGCTATATAGGGGGGATGACACGGTGTAAATCAGTGACGGCTCGCAACACGTCAAACCAATCAAATGCCTTTCTTTGGCGGAACTCCAATAGCGCTGACTTGATAAGTGTCGTTGTTGCAACAGTGCGTCAGAATGACTGGGGAATCGCAGCTTCAAACCCCATCAAAATATGTTGATGTACAGTACCAGTCAAAAGTTTGGACACACCTACACATTCAAGGGTTTTTCTTTATGTTTAATATTTTCTACATTGTAGAATAAGAAGACATCAAAACTATGAAATAACACATGGAATCATGTAGTAACCAAAACAGTGTTAAACAAATCAAAATATATTTTATATTTTAGATTCTTCAAAGTAACCACCCCTTTCCTTGTTGACAGCATTCCACATTCTTGGCATTCTCTCAACAAGCTTCACAATGAACGCTTTTCCAGCAGTCTTGAAGGAGTTCCCACATGTGCTGAGCACTTGTTGGTTGCTTTTCCTTCACTCTGCGGTCCAACTCATCCCAAACCATCTCAACTGGGTTGAGATCGTGTGATTGTGGAGGCCAGGTCATCTGAAGCAGCACTCCATCACTCTCCTTCTTGGTAAAATAGCCCTTAAACACCCTGAAGGTGTGTTGGGTAATTGTCCTGTTAAAAAATGAATGATACTACCACTAAACGCAAACCAGATGGTATGGCATATCGCTGCAGAATGCTGTGGTAGCCATGCTGGTTAAGTATGCCTTGAATTCTAAACAACTCACAGACAAGTTCACCAGAAAAGCGCCTCCACACCATCACACCTCCTCCTCCATGCTTGATGGTGGGAACCACACATGCAGAGATCATCCGTTCACCTACTCTGCGTCTCACAAAGACACGGTAGTTGGATCAAAAATCTCAAATTTGGACTCATCAGACCAAAGTACAGATTTCCACAGGTCTAATGTCCATTGCTCGTGTTTCTTGGCCCAAAAAAAGTATCTTCTTCTTATTGGTGTCCTTTAGTAGTGGTTTCTTTGCAGCAATTCAACCATGAAGGCCTAATTCACGCAGTCTCCTCTGAACGGCTGATGTTGAGATGTGTCTGTTACTTGAACTCTGTGAAGCATTTATTTGGGCTGCAATTTCTGAGGCTGGTAACTCTAATGAACTTATCCTCTGCAGCAGGTCTTCTTTTCCTGTGGCAGTCCTCATGAGAGCCAGTTTCATTATAGTGCTTGATGGTTTTTGCGACTGCACTTGAAGAAACTTTAAACATTTTTGAAATGTTCCGTATTGACTGACCTTCATGTCTTAAAGTAATGATGAACTGTTGTTTTTCATTGCTTATTTGAGCTGTTCTTGCCATAATGTGGGCTTGGTCTTTTACCAAATAGGGCCATCTTCTGTATACCACCACAACTGATTGGCTCAAACGCATTAAGAAGGAAAGAAATTTGACAAATTAACTTTAAAGATATACTTCTCCTTAATGCAACCGCTGTGTCAGATTTCAAAAAAGCTTTACAGAGAAAGCACACCATGGAGTGCTCAGAGACTAAAACAAGCCATACAGATACCCGCCATGTTGTGGAGCCAGAAATAGCATTATAAATATTCACTTACCTTTGATGATCTTTATCGGAATGCACTCCCAGGAATCCCAGTTCCACAATAAATATTTGTTTTGTTCAATAAAGTCCATAATTTATGTCCAAATACCTCTTTTGTGTTTGCGCGTTTAGTTCACAAATCCAAATTCACAAGGCGCAGGCACTTAGTTCAGACGACAGTTCCATTACAGTTTGTAGAAACATGTCAAACGATGTATAGAATCAATCTTTAGGATATTATTATCATACATCTTCAATACTATTCCAACCGGACAATTCCTTTGTCTTTAGAAATGAAAAGGAACAGAGCTCGTGCTCATGGCCGCGCACGAGACTTAGCTCATGACATTCTGCCAGACCCCTTAGTCAAACAGCTCTTATTCGCTCCCCCTTCACAGTAGAAGCCTGAAACAAGGTTCTAAAGACTGTTGACATCTCGTGGAAGCCATGGGAAGTGCAATCGGACCAAATTTTACACTGTATATTGGATAAGACTTGAAAACCTACAAACCTCAGATTTCCCACTTCCTGATTGGATTTTTTAGAAACTTCAGTGTTTTCTATCCAAATCTACTAATAATATGCATATCTTAGCTTCTGGGCCTGAGTAGCAGGCAGTTTACTCTGGGCACCTTATTCATCCAAGCTACTCAATGCTGCCCCCCAGCCATAAGAAGTTTTAACAAGGCACACCTGTTATTTGAAATGCATTCCAGGTGACTACCTCATGAAGCTGGTTGAGAGAATGCCAAGAGTGTGCAAATCTGTCATTAAGACAAAAAGGGTGGATACTTTGAAGAATCTAAAATCAAAAATATATTTTGATTTGTTTAAGACTTTTTTGGTTACTACATGATTCCATGTGTGTTATTTCATAGTTTTGATGTCTTCACTATTATTCTTCAAAGTAGAAAAGAGTAAAAATAAAGAAAAACCCTGGAATGAGAAGGTGTGTCCAAACTTTTGACTGGTTCTCTATGTCGATTTTGTGTATAGGGCATCAACTTCTGACAAAACAGAATTCCGTTTTCTTAAATTTTCTGCAATATTGCAAACTAGCATACAGAACAATTCTCTGCAAAATATATCCCGGTCTGAAAACAGTGACGGAGATAACACGTCGCACTAACGGGCATGTGAAAGAGGGTTCTTTAAATGTAACATCCAGCGGACCAAATGGGAGCTAGCGGACTATAAAACTTGTTTCTGCAATACAACATTCTCCAGACCTTCAAGGGAGGCCTGACAAAAATGTGATTTTGGAGGTATGGCAATGTGAGACTAGTGGCTGCCAGGCCGACAACCCTCATTAGCCGGAGCCACCGGTGTACCCCGATCCCCTCGCTTTCACTCACTCTCGCCCCCCCTCGTCTTGACCACTCGCCCCCGAGGGCCTTTTGTCAGTGGTACGGTGCCTTGCGAAAGTATTCGGCCCCCTTGAACTTTGCGACCTTTTGCCACATTTCAGGCTTCAAACATAAAGATATAAAACTGTATTTTTTTGTGAAAAATCAACAACAAGTGGGACACAATCATGAAGTGGAACGACATTTATTGGATATTTCAAACTTTTTTAACAAATCAAAAACTGAAAAATTAGGCGTGCAAAATTATTCAGCCCATTTACTTCCAGTGCAGCAAACTCTCTCCAGAAGTTCAGTGAGGATCTCTGAATGATCCAATGTTGACCTAAATGACTAATGATGATAAATTCAATCCACCTGTGTGTAATCAAGTCTCCGTATAAATGCACCTGCACTGTGATAGTCTCAGAGGTCCGTTAAAAGCGCAGAGAGCATCATGAAGAACAAGGAACACACCAGGCAGGTCCGAGATACTGTTGTGAAGAAGTTAAAAGCCGGATTTGGATACAAAAAGATTTCCCAAGCTTTAAACATCCCAAGGAGCACTGTGCAAGCGATAATATTGAAGTGGAAGGAGTATCAGACCACTGCAAATCTACCAAGACCTGGCCGTCCCTCTAAACTTTCAGCTCATACAAGGAGAAGACTGATCAGAGATGCAGCCAAGAGGCCCATGATCACTCTGGATGAACTGCAGAGATCTACAGCTGAGGTGGGAGACTCTGTCCACAGGACAACAATCAGTCGTATATTGCACAAATCTGGCCTTTATGGAAGAGTGGCAAGAAGAAAGCCATTTCTTAAAGATATCCATAAAAAGTGTTGTTTAAAGTTTGCCACAAGCCACCTGGGAGACACACCAAACATGTGGAAGAAGGTGCTCTGGTCAGATGAAACCAAAATTGAACTTTTTGGCAACAATGCAAAACATTATGTTTGGCGTAAAAGCAACACAGCTCATCACACTGAACACACCATCCCCACTGTCAAACATGGTGGTGGCAGCATCATGGTTTGGGCCTGCTTTTCTTCAGCAGGGACAGGGAAGATGGTTAAAATTGATGGGAAGATGGATGGAGCCAAATACAGGACCATTCTGGAAGAAAACCTGATGGAGTCTGCAAAAGACCTGAGACTTGGACGGAGATTTGTCTTCCAACAAGACAATGATTCAAAACATAAAGCAAAATCTACAATGGAATGGTTCAAAAATAAACATATCCAGGTGTTGGAATGGCCAAGTCAAAGTCCAGACCTGAATCCAATCGAGAATCTGTGGAAAGAACTGAAAACTGCTGTTCACAAATGCTCTCCATCCAACCTCACTGAGCTCGAGCTGTTTTGCAAGGAGGAATGGGAAAAAAATTCAGTCTCTCGATGTGCAAAACTGATAGAGACATACCCCAAGTGACTTACAGCTGTAATCGCAGCAAAAGGTGGTGCTACAAAGTATTAACTTAAGGGGGCTGAATAATTTTGCACGCCCAATTTTTCAGTTTTTGATTTGTTAAAAAAGTTTGAAATATCCAATAAATGTCGTTCCACTTCATGATTGTGTCCCACTTGTTGTTGATTCTTCACAAAAAAATACAGTTTTATATCTTTATGTTTGAAGCCTGAAATGTGGCAAAAGGTCGCAAAGTTCAAGGGGGCCGAATACTTTCGCAAGGCACTGTAGCTAACCAGCTACTATGGCCCTCCTCACAGCAGGGTGCAAGCTAGGCATGCGAACCGCTGGAAAGGGAGCAGGGGTGCACGAGCTGGTGTGGAGTCCTCTCCCGGGTTGTTGACACTGGGCTCTGACCCTGACCTGGTGCTCCTGTGGAGAGTAGAGGAATCAGGTTGTATTCAGCAGAGGCTAACTAGGGCCTGGACTGCTGAGTGCTGACCGATGGGGACACGACAGGTCACACACCAGCTGCTCTCTAGAGCTCAGGCAGTAAAATCACACTCAACAGCAGCTGCATCCAGACTGGAAATATGTGTGAAAAATCACAATGAGGTGGAATTACATGTCAAGTAAGAATATGGATCCAGTATTCATCATATGCTTCCGATTGATCATATCCATCCATATAAAAGTCCCAATTAGATAGTATTACATTTCAAGTCCCCAAATCATCCCCCAAAAGATATTGTCATACTCCTTAAACTCATTGGCTTCTTTAAACCTCTATGTAACTCCACAAGACAAGCAGCACTAACAAATGAGCAGACAATCCATCAGAGTCTTGAGTCTCTTTTTACACCAGTATCCACACATGGCCCAGTCACCCACATACTGTAGGAGAACCATCCCAGCCCAGACGTCCAGAGCAGTGGTGTGTATCTAATCTGATCTCAGTGTAATGGGTCAGCTGTGGTGGGCTGGGCATCTTCCCTGGCTGTTTGTTCTTCCAGATGACACCTCGGATCAGGGGCCTCATACTCTCCTCAGTGGGCTGGTAAGAGAAGTATGGTGAGGGCTGTGGATGGGGCTGTGGTGTCTATAGGGTGAAGAGGAGGCTGATGAGGCTGCCCTGAGGTATGGGGTTATGAAGTGGTTCTTTGGTGTAAGTAGAAGATAAGCAAGGTTCTAAATTGTCCCTTTCTGTATTAAACATAGCCTAAAATGCCTATTCTATAGAGTAGAGGGGGTACAGAAGACTGAGGATAAACGGGTAGAGGGTATAGAGGGGATAGAGAGGGGATAGATGGGGAGAAGGGAGAGAGGGGAGACGGGGAGAGGGGATAGAGGGGAAGGGGATAGAGGGGAAGAAGATAGAGGGGGTAGACGGGTAGAGGGTGAGAGGGGTAAAGCGGTTTAGGATAGAGGGGGAGAGAATATAGTAGGTAGAGGATAGAGGGAGTGAAGGGGGATAGGAGGAAAGGGGTAGAAGGGGGTAGAAGGGGAGAGGGTAGAGGGTAGAAGATAGGTAGAGGCAGAGAGAGGGGGTAGTGGATAGAGGGGGTAGAAAGGGAGAGGGTAGAGGGTAGAAGATAGGTAGAGGCAGACAGAGGGGGTAGAGGATAGAGGGGGTAGAAGGGGAGAGGGTAGAGGGTGGAAGATAGGTAGAGGCAGAGAGAGGGGGTAGAGGATAGAGGGGGTAGAAGGGGAGAGGGTAGAGGGTAGAAGATAGGTAGAGGCAGAGAGAGGGGTAGAGGATAGAGGGGGTAGAAGGGGAGAGGGTAGAGGGTGGAAGATAGGTAGAGGCAGAGAGAGGGGGTAGAGGATAGAGGGGGTAGAAGGGGAGAGGGTAGAGGGTAGAAGATAGGTAGAGGGAGAGAGAGGGGGTAGAGGATAGAGGGGGTAGAGGGTGAGAGGGGTAAGTTGCAGTAGAGGAGATAGAGGTGATAGAGGGGGTATAGTGGTGAGAGGGGGTAGAAGGGGGAGAGGGGATAGAGGGTGTAGAGCGATAGAGGGGATAGAGGGGTAGTGTAGGAGAGGATGGAAGAGGCTTGCATGATGAGTGTGACAAGGACGGGTTTCATCTTTCCCCTTCAGTCCCCTCATCATTCACTCTCCCATCCATCCATCTGTCCCTGCCGACAGACAGTGTTTGACTGGGCTCAAACATTGGGAGGAAGCCGCTGTCGAGATACGGCTGTTATCAGGTCTGTGCCTTGCTGCCTCCATCCATCCATCAGCCGGCCAGCCGACTGGAAGACTGAGTATGCCTCACCTCAGACATTCTTAACCTTGATTGGACTGCCCATAACACAGACAGAGACATGGGGAGAAAGAGAGAGAAGTGCAGGTCAGTTAGACATTATACATGAATAAATAGACGGCCATACATAATACATACCAATCATTAAATAATCAGATACAAACTATGCAATCTTCCCAACACAATATGTATTGCCACATAAACAATAGGCAATGAGGAAAAACTGAAAAGGGAAGAGTTTCAAATGTACAGTCACAGACACCATCAAAAGCCTTCTACTGGATTCCGATTCCGTTCCTCACACGGCGCCCTGACCCATATTTTCACAACTTTGAGATGAGGAAAGCCTTGGATCCCTAGAGGCACTCTCTAGACTCCTCCTCAACCCCTCTCATCCCCTTTCATCTCTCTCTCCTCCTCCCTATGTGTATTTCTCTGCATGAGAACCTCAAAGAGACAGATTATGAATCAACTGAGCAACATTAATCTCCATCTCGTGATAAAATAAGTGGGCAATTAATGCCAAGATGGCCGTGTGCAGTTGTCCTGTTCTGACTGTAGATTAATGACCGGCGACCAGTTTCCCTTCCCATGGCCATTTATCAGGCAACTAGGTCACCTGATGATTAAAGGCCCGGCTCCGGGCCTCCAAGGACACCCAGTCCCAGTCTCCAATTGCATTTAATTGCTCCTCTTGGTTGTGTGGGCGGAGAGAAAAGTAAAGAGCCTCCATTGCCAGGTCCTATTAGCCTGTAAAGTGCCAGAGACCAGGCTTCTGGGTCTTCGCACATCCTCCGTAGAGCCAAGATGCTGGGCAGTCTGCTTCATTAGAGGAGACACACTGCGCTACAGTTGGACTCTTCCTTCTCAGATTCAGTGCAACGTCAGCCATTTTGGGTCAAACTTACTGGAATGGGTTTCTGGTGGTATTTAGAGGGGAAGATGCCAACTCATTAGGGTAATGAAGAGCATTACCAGGAATCTAGGTTTGTGTGTGCATTCCAGGAAGGCATCAGATGTACTGCATTTGGGGAAAAGGTTGTTGATTGACTGAGAGACATCAGATCAATTTGAAAAGATGGTTATTTTAACCTGCAGTCAACAGTCAAGATAACAGAGCCACAAAAAGTGCAATGCTCTGTAGTAAGGACTCCTGACCAGACAGACAATAAGCAAAACTAATTCACCTTCAAATCCAGCACCAAATATCCTATTACTCAAAGAGTGCTCCACAAATATCAGCCACAAGATAACCTCCAACACAGAATGTTATGGTCAACAGGAAAAGTAGGTTTCATCCTAACATTTCCAGTTGAATGTGTGCAAAAACAGGCTGTCCCTATAGCTGCCTGCCCACTGACTAATGTATCTCTCTTGGCAGATTCAGTGATTGCTATTCGTTAGACTGAAATGTGATTAGTACGTTTAAGTTAGCACGGGACACTTGATGAAATTACCAGACGCTGTGGAACATGCATCTCTAATAGAGTTAGCGTCTTTAGGCTAGCTCTCTGAAGGGAGGCTCAAGACATTAGCGGCTGTGCTCAAATGACTTGGCCCTGTGCGTTTATCAGCCCTACGTGAGTTCTGTATCAACAGACGGAGTACATGTCTGGAGAGTGAAGGAAGTTGGGGACTCCTTACATATCAGAGTGCAAACTCAATTAGGACACCTCTTCTGTATAAGGACAGTGATGGACCACTGGTATCTTTATGTCCTCTACAAACTGTACATCCAATATGAACCCATTTTGATTTACCTTCCGTCATAAGAATGATATAGAACTATATTTTGCTGATGGATAAGTACATTTTGTCCATAGTTGCTATAACAACTAGCACCCGTGGATAGCGTCCTTTGCAGAGCGGACTGGAGCAGAACAGAGTGGACGGGCGAGGAGGAGCTATCGATGACCGCTCCCTGCCTTCCCATTCAGCGCCAGGTCTTTGAGAGGGCAACTGGACAAAGCCAGCCGGGCCCAGACCAGCCTCTGAACTGATTACAGACTGGAACTGCCACTGAGAGAGGCCCCGCTATGAGGCACCTGGTCTCTGCTATCGCCCCGCTATGCCCTGACGCCCTCTCAACCGGGGGACCACCAAGGACCAAGGTCAGTGGCCAGCGTGACATCTGACCACCCCACCATGTTTGGACACGTCCAGAGACAAAGCAGCCCTGGGCCTAATCCAGCAGATTAGAATATGGGAGGATGAAAAAGGGCAAAGGGCTCCGGACTCTGTGGTGATGGGGGGAGGAGAGGACGGGGGGTGTTAGAGCAGGGTCGACGTGGAGACGTGGTCAGAGAATGGCCACCGGCTGTGGGGGCATTAGGGGGAGGTAGGGCGGTATTACAGCAGGGATGATCCCATATTACTGGGCCCTCTCTGCTCTTTCAGGTTGGACTTAGTTTTGTTGTCTGGCCTCAGTAGTCTTATCCTCCTATGTCTAAACCACTGAGCTGGGAGCTTTGATGTCCTGATACACTGACCAACAGGGAACCGGAAGCTATAGCACACAGTGATGGAACCATCCAGATAAACATTTCAGAAGTAAGAAACAAGTGGTTAATGGTGAGCAGACATTTTTAAAGAGGTACTCACCACCGTTCAAAAGTTTGGGGTCACATAGAAATGACCTTGTTTTTGAAAGAAAAGCTTATTTTTTTGTCCATTAAAATAACATTAAATTGATCAGAAATACAGTCTAGACATTGTTCATGTTGTAAATGACTATTGTAGCTGGAAAGGGAATATTTTTTTTATGGAATACCTACATAGGTGTACAGAGGCCCATTATCAGCAACCATCACTCCTGTGTTCCAATGGCACGTTGTGTTAGCTAATCCAAGTTAATTATTTTAAAAGGCTAATTGATCATTAGAAAACCATTTTGCAATAATGTTAGCATAGCTGAAAACTGTTGTTCTGATTAAAGAAGTAATAAAGCTGGCCTTCTTTAGACTAGTTGAGTATCTGAAGTATCAGCATTTGTGGGTTCGAATACAGGCTCAAAATGGCCAGAAACAAAGACTTTTTCTGAAACTCGTCAGTCTATTCTTGTTCTGAGAAATGAAGGCTATTCCATGCGAGAAATTGACAAGAACCTGAAGATCTTGTACAACGCTGTGTACTACTCCCTTCAAAGAACAGCGCAAACTGGCCCTAACCAGAATAGAAAGAGTGGGATGCCCCGGTGCACAACTGAGCAAGAGAACAAGTACATTAGAGTGTCTAGTTTGAGAAACAGACGCCTCACAAGTCCTCAACTGGCAGCTTCATTAATTAGTACCCACAAAACACCAGTCTCAACGTCAACAGTGAAGAGGCGATTCCAGGATGCTGGCGTCTGTTTCTCAAACTAGATACTCAACTAGCCTAAAGAAGGCCAGTTTTATTATGTCTTTAATCAGCACAAATTTCTGATCAATTTAATGTAATTTTAATGGACAAAAAAAATGGCTTTATATTTCTAAGTGACTTAGACTTTTGAATGGTGGTGTAAATCTAAATCTCAACAAATACAAAGTGTCATCCTCAGCATTACGACAGAATTTACCCACCCGAAACGGTAGCTTCATACTGACTGAATGTTCCTCGTTTCCTTCAGGTAGTCCTAGGGAAATAACGTTTCTCAACCTACACGGCTAATTGATAAGATATTTACATTGTATTTGGTACATGATAGACAATGCATGTTGTGATAAACAAAGTCAGCAGTGAGCCTTTACTGTGTAAGAAAGTCTCTCTGTCCACTAACCTGAGCGTGGCCTACATCTGCTATGGGCCTCTTAAGCCATTGTCTTCCTGGCTGGGAAGTAGACTTGTGCGTAATCAATTATTCTGTATGCTTATAGTCTTTATTAAACACTTCTACAAATCGCTCTGTGTGTGTTTATGCGTACGTGTATGTACCCTGTAATAATGTCTTACCATAGTCTATATAGTGCCACCGTCATGGGCTGTAGTCTGCAGAGTATCAGAGATGCTGCTGTCAGCCCCAGTCTACAGCTGTTCTGACCCTCCCCAATCTGGACTGTATTCACCTATGCCCCCAACTTACCCCTCACCCTCTATCTCTCTGTGTGTTTGTGTGTGTGCTCGTGGAGGGTGGAAATGCTTGGGGTCTCGCTCTGAGACTCCTGTGTGTTCTCATTCAGCACAAAGATTGTGTGTCAGGGGGGGGTCGGTAGGGGTCGGTAGGGGTGGGATGGTCTCAGGCAGTTAAACACTCTCTTAATTGGTCCCTGAAGACCTCAGCAGAATGGTGTGCCTGTCAGGTGTGTGTGTGGGGGTGGGGGTGTATCTTGACGGACGTGGAGCACACTAGGGCGAGCAGAGGTGTGTGTTGAGAGATCAGGGGGAGGGGAATAGGAGTTTCGAGAGGGGAAATGAGGCCTTCAGGTAAAGCTATTGAACTCTCCTACTGTCTCCACCTTGACACTGCGATGGAGGTCAGGGTGTGCAGAGTGATGAAACCAGGGGATATGTTCTCAAAGGATGACAGTCAGGACATGATGAATGTGTCCATATGTTTGAGTTGGTGTGTGTGTTTGTGTGTGTGTGTGTGTGTGCCAGCACGGTTGAAATGGAGACTGAGATTTAATTGCAAGGCGCCAATTGATTGATTGATGAGTTTATTGTACTTCACGACAGTCTTTCCACAGCATCAACATGATAAGATAGTCCGGAAAATACACATTCCTGACAAACACATAGCAACAATTCTCCACTAACAATGCTCAGAGGCTATGGGCATTTAACCACCCAGGTCAATGACCCCCAGGCCCAGTGTTCAGCATGTGGAATCACCAGGTGACAAAGGCTGTGTTTACACAGGCAGTCCTGATCTGATCTTTTTTTTCTTCATAAATTGGTCTTTTGACCATTCAGATTAGCTCTGAAAAAAAGTTGTCAAAAAAAGATTGGTCAAAAGACCTATAAGTGGAAAAAATATCAGAATTGGGCTGCCTGTGTAAACACAGCTAAAGTGCTGTAGGTCTATGATGGAGTCCCATCCCATCTGCTGGCATGGAAGCTAGTAACACTTTAAGGGCTTGTTTCCTGGTCACATAAAGGCTAGTCCTGGACTAAGGAGCACTTTCAATGAAGGATCTCATTTGAAAATATATTTTAGTCTAGGACTAGCCCTAATCTGTGCCCAGTAGTCTGGCCCAAACTAATTTCACTTTAGTGAGACCACTACAGAACAATTTTGGGAAGGATATAAAAATTGTATTGATGAATCTACCAGACTAATGCAAAAAAAAATGCATTAAGTTTGAATTGATTAAAAATGTGATGTTAGTCTATTTGAGTATGAATTCATCATCAAAACCTCTCTTTCAGTCGTAGATAGAGAATCCCACTGTGACAGTCACACAGATTCTCCTTAATCAACAGAACCGACACAAAGACAAAACTCAGTCTCTTTTATTGTATGTGTTTCAGATGAAAGCCCAGAATGTGTGTGTTTCAGATCTTTACATCTCTCCGCAGTCAGATCTCTTTGGTCAGTGTGCAGGAACGTGCTGTATTCCTCTGGTCAGAGGACGGGTCTGTTTACACAGTCCCAGTCAGCCCATGCACCACATTACACACCTACTAAAGCCCTGGCATTATTTACCTTCCTCTTTTTAAAGGATGACCCACGTCTCTGAGATAAAGGGCCTCCTCTCAGCCCTCGGCCAACCCGTGTCTGTGACATGAGGCTAGAGAGGGGAGAGGGGAGAGGCAGGGACTACAGTTGCTCTGTATTGTCAGAGCAAACATTTCTGAGCACCACATCAGTGATATGAGGGATACACACACACACACAAAGGGTGTACACACACACATGGACACACACACTTTGTTTACCCTCGCTTGGAGGGGCGAAGGGGCCATGTACCCTTGCTGGAAAATAGGGACAAAGCTCTTGGCTAGCTACTGTCAACCGCAACAGGCAGCGTAGCAGCCTCCCCAAGACACTGCCCCAATATTTGAGGAAGCGCCGGGATGCCCTTGTCTAAGAAGGGGCGTGTGGAGGCTGGTGAGGGGGCAGAGGGCAGGAGTTGGACCTTTCAGAGGGAACTGACAGCCAGGCAGGTGAGCAAACAGGCCCAAGATAGAGGGAGAAAGAAGGAGCGAGAGAGAAGTAGAGAGAGAGAGAAAGATCATGTCAGAATTATAGGGAGAGATGAAAGAGAGAGAAAGAAAGACATGTTCCACAGGGGTCCAGATGGAATGTGATTCAGCATTTCCACACACACGTGTTCCCACAGGAGTACGGGCCAGTTCAGCACGAGTCCACACCTCTGACTCCGTGAGAGACATGACCTTATTGTCTCCACAAAACGCTCTAATCCAACATTGGATCAGATCTGATATTTATTTGTCTGTAGGATTGCAGAATTCTGGTAACTTCCCCAAAATTCCTAAATTGTCCAGAAATCCCAATTGGAAGATTACCGGAATCACAAGGTAATAGTCAGGGATTCTCTAAAGAGGTTTTCACAAAAACTTAGTAATTTTGGTAAACAGGGTTGCAACCCTATTTGTATTTGAGAGCTGTCTATGTACACTGTATGTGGATAAACACTTTCTTGAGCTGTCTGTGTGTATGTGGATACATAGCTTTCTTGAGCTGTCTGTGTGTATGTGGATACATAGCTTTCTTGAGCTGTCTGTGTGTATGTGGATACATAGCTTTCTTGAGCTGTCTGTGTGTATGTGTATACATAGCTTTCTTGAGCTGTCTGTGTGTATGTGGATACATAGCTTTCTTGAGCTGTCTGTGTGTATGTGGATACATAGCTTTCATGAGCTGTCTGTGTGTATGTGGATACATAGCTTTCTTGAGCTGTCTGTGTGTATGTGGATACATAGCTTTCTTGAGCTGTCTGTGTGTATGTGGATACATAGCTTTCTTGAGCTGTCTGTGTGTATGTGGATACATAGCTTTCTTGAGCTGTCTGTGTGTATGTGGATACATAGCTTTCTTGAGCTGTCTGTGTGTATGTGGATACATAGCTTTCTTGAGCTGTCTGTGTGTATGTGGATACATAGCTTTCTTGAGCTGTCTGTGTGTATGTGGATACATAGCTTTCTTGCTGCTTCTGTCTCCTTGACCAAGTAAGACAGACATTCCAGTTCAATGCTCTAGGAAGGCTGACAAAAACAACGTTCAACATTATTCACAGTTAGTGACATGGATTTGTCAAACACACAACAGATATTAATAATTATATAAATAATCATTCTCAAACGACATTTACAGTTTCACTGAAACAGAGGGGAATATAGTGAGTATTGTAGATTCTTAACTATAAAAAATATGCACAGAAGTCATATTCATAAACGTACACTAACCAACAGAACGACATTCTAAATGCAGAAAAGTGATATTCACAAAACAGGGGAAATAAGTTGAAGAAAACCGATTGTCAAGACACATACAGCTCTGATAAGCCATTGTCTAGGTCTTATGCATGACAGTTCCTGGTAAACACACACAACACGCTAGTCCAGTTAGAATACAAAGCTAATATAGAGTATCAGGTCCATCTAAATCAGCTCAGCATTTCCTAAAAGGACACAAAAAGACTGTTTGGCATTGATCACTTTACCAGCCGAGCTGTCACTTCAACGCGGCAGAAGCCCATGTCAACGCTGCCACGTTACAGAAGCTGGCCAGGAAACCCTTCGGCTAGCTAGGAGCCCGTCATTCTGTTTGCCTGAGGTTTTAGAGCTAAGATACCATTCTGGCCAGTCAAGTAATGTCGTCAGACCCCTTTTTGCTGTGGCCACACTATGCTACTTAGAGAGTAAAAGAGGGCCCTTGGTGTTGGCCTCCTGTCAAAGCAACTCCGCGAGGGATCAGCCTCCCTCCCTTCCACCACTGTGGACATAGATACACTTCCATCCTGGCAACCCAGACTGGACAATCTAACCCACCGCCACAACTAGGCTTGGCAACCTAACCCACCGTCACAACTAGGCTTGGCAACCCAGACTGGACTTGGCAACCTAACCCACCGCCACAACTAGGCCTGGCAACCCAGACTGGACTTGGAAACCTAACCCACCGCCACAACTAGGCTTGGCAACCTAACCCACCGTCACAACTAGGCTTGGCAACCCAGACTGGACTTGGAAACCTAACCCACTGCCACCACTAGGCCTGGCAACCCAGACTGGACTTGGAAACCTAACCCACTGCCACAACTAGGCCTGGCAACCCAGACTGGACTTGGAAACCTAACCCACTGCCACAACTAGGCCTGGCAACCCAGACTGGACTTGCCAACCTAACCCACCGCCACAACTAGGCTTGGCAACCCAGAATGGACTTGGGAACCTAACCCACTGCCACAACTAGGCTTGGCAACCCAGACTGGACTTGGGAACCTAACCCACTGCCACTACTAGGCCTGGCAACCCAGACTGGACTTGGCAAAATAACCCACTGCCACAACTAGGCCTGGCAACCCAGACTGGACGTGGCAACCTAACCCCCCACCACCACTAGGCCTGCCAACACAGCTCCACCAGAGCTGTTTACCTAAAGCAGGGGTGGGCAATTCCAGTCCTCAAGGGCCTGATAGGTGTCACAGTTTTGCCCCAGCCCCAACGAACACACCTGACTCCAATAATCACCTCATCATGATCTTCAGTTTAGAATGCAATTTGATTAATCAGCTGTGTTTGCTAAGGATGGAGAAAAAGTGTGACGCCAAATCAGGCCCTAGAGGACTGGAGTTGCCCACCCCTGACCTAAAGAATGAGCTAGCGGAGCCCAGATCTAACCTGCTGTACCCTTGGTTGCCATGAATGCCAGTCATAATCTTATCCATATTAACCCACTACCACATCCACGACAAGGCCCGGGCCACATTTTCTCCTCTTACTTTAAGAGTTTGTGTGATGATGTGTTTTTCCATGGCAACATGAAATTATCACACGCACACACACATGCACACGCACAAAAGCATGCACATACACACACACACACACACACACCACTACCTCAGTATTCACACGCGTGCACTGCTCTTACAATACAGTCATTAACTCTAGGAACTTATCGTAATTTATAGCTCACCCAGAATCTGAGGACAGTGGGTGAGAGGATGCGAGATGTGTGTGTGTGAATAGTGTGTGTGTGTGTGTGTGTGTGTGTGTGGAGGGTCGCTGACCTCTGTGACTTGGTGAAATCCCCATGGGCTCAATTCAGCGTTGGAAGAAACCCCACAGTCCGCAACATAATGAGCACAATAGTGACATCTTTTCTACCCCGCACAGAAAGCACACTGGGCCCTGGGGACAGTCAAGGGTTTGTTGCTGAAAGTGGAGAACGAAACCTGTTGCCTACAGCCCTCTGATAAGATACAGACTGTGTCAGTTTGCCAGAAGGGTGCAAACGATTTACATATTTACTTGCCAATTGACATATGTTTACTTTTTTTTTAAAATCCCTGTGAATCAATAAATAAGATGACCTCTGATGGAATTTGAAAAGGAAAACATGATGTTTCAATTCACCTAATGACCTGAGGCCAACCACAGAATATTAGACAAAAAATGTAGATGGCAGTTTGCTCAATAGCCGAGTTGTTGTAGGCTACACCTCTTGCCTGATCTCCCCTCCACTGGTGGACCAGTGTTGGGGTTCCCAGGGTCTCCTACCCTGTCCCTCAGCCTTTCCGTACTTCTCTCTCTAACCCAGGAGGCACACAGCGAGACAATGAATAAAGTCTGCCTATCGGACAAGCCGGCAAACAAATGCTAACACGACCCAAACTGCCCAAAATCGTATATTTTTTCAAGATTGATTCACAGTAGTGCTAACCACCCCTCACACTGACTGACCTATTCCACTAAAAGGCAAGGGAGGGAGGGGTGGGTGTGAAGGGAGGGAGGGGTGCGTGTGAAGGGAGGGAGGGGTGTATGGAGGGAGGGGAGAGGTGAGGGGAAGGGAAGGAGTGGTGAGGGAAGGGAGGGGTGCATGTGAGGGGAGGGGAGATTAAAAAAGAGAACAAGATGACTCTTTGGGAAAGAAGATAAATTAAGCATTGCGAGTGTCTGTTGCAAAGACACTTGGGGTAGGTAGGCAGTGACCAGGAGACCAGAGATACAAGGACATGCAGGCTGTTGGGCCAGAGCAGGAACAAAGGCCTCCGCTAGACTAGACAGGTCACCAGCACTGAGTTTTGGGAACATACCTGTTCCGGGATTCTTCCGATGGTATTGAGGAGTACACCACATCAGTCACTGGCTTCATCAATAAGTGCATCAATGACGTTGTGGACACAGTGACTGCAAATACATACCCCAACCAGAAGCCATGGATTACAGGCAACATCCGCACTGAGCTAAAGGGTAGAGCTGACAATTTCAAGGAGCGGGACTCTAACCCGGAAGCTTTTGAGATGTGGCTATGCTTGCAAACTTCTACACACTACAAAGGGAAGCACAGCCGAGAGCTGCCCAGTGACACAAGCCTACCAGATGAGCTAAATCACTTCTATGCTCGCTTCGAGGCAAGCAACACTGAAACATGCATGAGAGCACCAGCTGTTCTGGACGACTGTGTGATCACGCTCTCCGCAGCCAATGTGAGTAAGACCTAAACAGGTCAATATTCACAAGGCCGCAGGGCCAGACAGATTACCAGGACATGCACTCTGAGCATTCTCTGACCAACTAGCAAGTGTCTTCACTGATATTTTCAACCTCTCCCTGTCTGAGTCTGTAATACCAACATGTTTCAAGCAGACCACCATAGTCCCTGTGCCCAAGAAGACTAAGCTAACCTGCCTAAATGACTACCAACCCGTAACACTCACGTATGAGTGAGTATTGCACTCCACACTGCCCTTTCCAACCTGCCCTTTTGCACTCCACACTGCCCTTTCCCCTCCTGTACTCCCTGTTCGATCATGACTGCACTGCCAGGCACAACTCCAACACCATCATTAAGTTGGCCGATTACACAACAGTGGTAGGCCTGATCACCGACAATAACGAGATAGCCTATTGGGAAGTCAGAGACCTGACCGTATGGTGCAAGGACAACAACCTCTCCCTCAACGTGATCAAGACAAAGGAGATGATTGTGGACTACAGGAAAAGGATGACTGAGCACCCCCCATTCTCATCGACGGGATTGTAGTGGAGCAGGTTGAGAGCTTCAAGTTCATTGGCGTCCACATCATCAAGAAACTAACATGGTCCAAGCACACCAAGACAGTCGTGAAGAGGGCACAACAAAACCTATTCCCCCTCAGGAGACTGAAAAGATTTGGCATGGGTCCTCAGATCCGCAAAAGGTTATACAGCTGCACCATCGAGAGCATCCTGACGGGTTGCATCACCGCCTGGTATGGCAACTGCTCAGCCTCCGACCGCAATGAACTACAGAGGGTAGTGCGTACGGCCCAGTACATCACTGGGGACAATCTTCCTGCCATCCAGGAACTCGAAACCAGGCAGTGTCAGAGGAAGGCCCTAAAAATGGTCAAAGACTGCAGCCACCCTAGTCATAGACTGTTCTCTCTGCAACCGCACAGCAAGCGGTACCGGAACACCAAGTCTAGGTCCAAGAGGCTTCTAAACAGCTTCTTCCCCTAAGCCATAAGACTCCTGAACATCTAATCAAATGGCTACCCAGACTATTTGCATTCCCTCGCCTACTTTTACGCTGCTGCTACTCTGTGTTATTATCTATGCATAGTCACTTTAATAACTCTACCTACATGTACATATTACCTCAACTAACCAGTGCCCCTGCACACTGACTCTATACCGGTACCCTGTGTATATAGGCTTGCAATTGTTATTTTACTCTTTCATTAGTTCTTACTTTTATTTATTTATTTTCTTAAAACTGCATTGTTGGTTAAGGGCTTGTAAGTAAGCATTTCACTTTAAGGGCTGCACCTGTGGATTTGGCGCATGTGACAAATACTTATGCATGTATAAATAAAATAAAATTGTATGTGGACACCCCTTAAAATGTGTGGTTTCTATCTCCATTCTCCGTAGACTTTCAACGTGGCACCGTCATAGGATGCACCAAAGTGTTAGACCAGACAAGCTCACAGAACGGGACCGCAGAGTGCTGAAGCGCGTAAAAATCGTCAGTCCTCGGTTGCAACACTCACTACAGAGTTCCAAACTGCCTCTGGAAGCAACGTCAGCACAAAAACTGTTCGACTGGAGCTTCTTGAAATGGGTTTCCATGGCCAAGCAGCCTCACACAAGGCTAAGATCAAGCGTCGGCTGGAGTGGTGTGAAGCTCGGCTCCATTGGACTTTGGAGCAGTGGAAATGCTTTCTATGGAGTGATCAAATCAAATCAAATTTATTTATATAGCCCTTCGTACATCAGCTGATATCTCAAAGTGCTGTACAGAAACCCAGCCTAAAACCCCAAACAGCAAGCAATGCAGGTGTAGAATCACGGTGGCGAGGAAAAACTCCCTAGAAAGGCCAAAACCTAGGAAGAAACCTAGAGAGGAACCAGGCTATGTGGGGTGGCCAGTCCTCTTCTGGCTGTGCCGGGTGGAGATTATAACAGAATATGGCCAAGATGTTCAAATGTTCATAAATGACCAGCATGGTTAAATAATAATAATCACAGGCAGAACAGTTGAAACTGGAGCAGCAGCACGGCCAGGTGGACTGGGGACAGCAAAGAGTCATCATGTCAGGTAGTCCTGAGGCATGGTCCTAGGGCTCAGGTCCTCAGAGAGAGAGAAAGAAAGAGAGAAAGAGAGGGCATACTTAAATTCACACAGGACACCGGATAGGACAGGAGAAGTACTCCAGATATAACAAACTGACCCTAGCCCCCCGACACAAACTACTGCAGCATAAATACTGGAGGATGAGACCGGAGGGGTCAGGAGACACTGTGGCCCCATCCGAGGACACCCCCAGGACAGGGCCAAACAGGAAGGATATAACCCCACCCACTTTGCCAAAGCACAGCCCCCACACCACTAGAGGGATATCTTCAACCACCAACTTACCATCCTGAGACAAGGCCGAGTATAGCCCACAAAGATCTCCGCCACGGCACAACCCAAGGGGGGGCGCCAACCCAGACAGGAAGATCACATCAGTGACTCAACCCACTCAAGTGACGCACCCCTCCTAGGGACGATATGAAAGAGCCCCAGTAAGCCAGTGACTCAGCCCCTGTAATAGGGTTAAAGGCAGAGATGGTGAAGCGTCAAATCTGGGTTTGGCGGATGCCAGGAGAACTCTACCTGCCCCAGTGCATAGTGCCAACTGTGAAGTTTGGTGGAGGAGGAATAATGTACTGGGACTGTTTTTCATGGTTAGGGCTAGGCCCCCTTAGTTCCAGTGAAGGGAAATCGATGCTACAACATACAATGACATGAAAGACGATTCTGTGCTTCCAACTTTGTGGCAACAGTTTTAGATAGGCCCTTTCCTGTTTCAGCATGACAATGTCTTCGTGCACAAAGCGAGGTCCATACAGAAATGGTTTCTCAAGATCAGTGTGGAAGAACTTGACTGGCTTGCACAGAGCCCTGACATCAACCCCCTCAAACACCTTTGGGATGAATTGGAATGTCGACTGCGGGCCTAATCGCCCAACATCAGTGCCCGACCTCACCAAAGCCCGTGGCTGAATGGAAGCAAGTCCCTGAAGCTATGTTGCAACATCTAGTGGAAAGCCTTCCCAGAAGAGTGGAGCTTGTTTTAGCAGCAAAGGGGGGACCAACTCCATATTAATGCCCATGATTTTGGAATGAGATGTTTTACAAGCAGGTGTCCACATACGTTTGGTCATGTAGTGTATATATTGTCTCGGTGGGAACATGGACGTGTTCAAAGAGACGAGCTACGACCTCCGTAAGGTAATCAGAGAGGCAAAAAGACAGTGTCGGGACAAAGTGTAGTCGCGAATCAATGGCTCAGACACGAGACGCATGTGGCAGGGACACCAGACTGTAAAGGGACGCTCACAAGGACTGTGTGCTCTTGTTCTCTGTAGATGACGTGAGTAAGTCATTTAATGTGATAACCCTCGCAAGGCTGCCGGCCCTGACGGCATTCCAAGCCGCATCCATAAAGCATGTGCAGACCAGCTGGCTGGAGTGTTTTCGGACATATTCAATTCGCTCCATATCCCAGTCTGATGTCCGCACCTGCTTCAAGATGTACACCATTGTTCCTGTACCCTAGACAGAAAAGGTAATTAAACTGAATGACTATCGCCTGTAGCACTCACTTCTGTAATCATGAAGTGCTTTGAGAGGCTAGTTAAGGACTATATCACCTCCACCTTACCCAACACCCTAGGCCCACTACAATTCACAGTATCGCGCCCACAGAACCACAGAATCCCCATTGCACTGCACACTGCCCTATCCCATCTGGACAAGATAAATATCTATGTAAGAATGATGTTCATTGACTACAGCTCAGCTGCCCTGAACCTTAGTCACTGTTCTAGCCGGCCTCCGCCCAGTACCGTGCCCTGAACCCTAGTTACTGTTCTAGCCGGCCTCCGCCCAGTACCCTGCCCTGAACCTTAGTCACTGTTCTAGCCGGCCTCCGCCCAGTACCCTGCCCTGAACCTTAGTCACTGTTCTAGCTGGCCTCCGCCCAGTACCCTGCCCTGAACCCTAGTCACTGTTCTAGCCGGCCTCCGCCCAGTACCCTGCCCTGAACCTTAGTCACTGTTCTAGCCGGCCTCCGCCCAGTACCGTGCCCTGAACCCTAGTCACTGTTCTAGCTGGCCTCCGCCCAGTACCCTGCCCTGAACCCTAGTCACTGTTCTAGCCGGCCTCCGCCCAGTACCCTGCCCTGAACCTTAGTCACTGTTCTAGCCGGCCTCCGCCCAGTACCCTGCCCTGAACCTTAGTCAATGTTCTAGCCGGCTACCACCTGGTCCTGCTCCTTAGAGACTGCTGCCCTTTGTACATAGAGTCATTGAGAACTGGACACTTGAGTAATGTTCACATACTGTTACACTCACTTTATATGTGTATATTGTATTCATGGCTCATTCTATATAACTACTGCTGTACACACCTTTTCTATTAATATACTGTCCATACACAACACGACATATCTATACATTTATATTCCGTCTCCTACATTGTTCGTTCTGATATTTCTTAATTTCTTGATTTTATTTTTCTGGATTACGGTGTGTATTGTGTTTTTTCTTCTTTGCTAGGTATCAGTGCTCTGTTGGAGCTAGAAACACCAGCATTTAGCTAGGTATTACTGCTCTGTTGGAGCTAGAAACACCAGCATTTAGCTAGCTATTACTGCTCTGCTGGAGCTAGAAACACCAGCATTTAGCTAGGTATTACTGCTCTGTTGGAGCTAGAAACACCAGCATTTAGCTAGGTATTACTGCTCCGTTGGAGCTAGAAACACCAGCATTTAGCTAGGTATCAGTGCTCTGTTGGAGCTAGAAACACCAGCATTTAGCTAGGTATTACTGCTCTGTTGGAGCTAGAAACACCAGCATTTAGCTAGGTATCAGTGCTCTGTTGGAGCTAGAAACACCAGCATTTAGCTAGGTATTACTGCTCTGTTGGAGCTAGAAACACCAGCATTTAGCTAGGTATTACTGCTATGTTGGAGCTAGAAACACCAGCATTTAGCTAGGTATCACTGCTCTGTTGGAACTAGAAACACCAGCATTTAGCTAGGTATCAGTGCTCTGTTGGAGCTAGAAACACCAGCATTTAGCTAGGTATTACTGCTCTGTTGGAGCTAGAAACACCAGCATTTAGCTAGGTATCAGTGCTCTGTTGGAGCTAGAAACACCAGCATTTAGCTAGGTATTACTGCTCTGTTGGAGCTAGAAACACCAGCATTTAGCTAGGTATCACTGCTCTGTTGGAACTAGAAACACCAGCATTTAGCTAGGTATTACTGCTCTGTTGGAGCTAGAAACACCAGCATTTAGCTAGGTATTACTGCTCTGCTGGAGCTAGAAACACCAGCATTTAGCTAGGTATTACTGCTCTGTTGGAGCTAGAAACACCAGCATTCGGCTCAGTATTACTGCTCTGTTGGAGCTAGAAACACCAGCATTTAGCTAGGTATTACTGCTCTGCTGGAGCTAGAAACACCAGCATTCGGCTCAGTATTACTGCTCTGTTGGAGCTAGAAACACCAGCATTTGGCTAGGTATTACTGCTTTGTTGGAGCTAGAAACACCACCCTTTAGCTAGGTATTACTGCTCTGTTGGACCTAGAAACACCAGCATTTGGCTAGGTATTACTGCTCTGTTGGACCTAGAAACACAAGCATTTCGCAAGTATATGTATGCAACCAATAAACATTTATTTTGATACCCTGGAGTACTGTAGTTTCAGGACAATATAGGCTTGAGCAACAAACAGACACTAAACACATCTCTAAAGAGTGGCAGATACTGTAAGCAAATGGTGTGGACATTTAACGACATTTAACGATACTAATTTACTCTACAAAAGCGACAATCTTTAAAAAAACTTTTTTTTTTACTGAAGTTATACATTATTCATGGTCTTAGAATAAGGAACAAACCTGACGGAGGAATTATACAACTGTATGAGGATTAGTATGGGTGAGGAGAATGCATACTGTCTGCAAGAAAACGAAATAATAAAGTACAAGACAGACCAACAGGATCGGCGGCCATGCACAGTAGATCACCCGCTTGTTTTTGATAAACGGTGGCGATTCAACATGTAGAATTGCCTGGAGATTAGCAGAAAATGACGGCCGATGTTCTGTGATCAGAGGCTATAGGACGACCACCCGTTGCATTTAACGTTTCGTCAGCAACGGTCTGTTCACACTACAAGACTGTGGTAACAAAAGGTAGTCTGTGCTAGGTAAAGTGTCGCCTTCTCTCAGCTCACTGGTCACCATAGCAACACCCACCCGTAGCATGCTCTCCAGCAGGTATATTTCACTGTTCATCCCCAAAGCAAACACCTCCTTTGGCCGCCTTTCCTTCCAGTTCTCTGCTGCCAATGACTGGAGCGAATTGCAAAAATCGCTATAGTTGGAGACTTATGTCTCCCTCACCAACGTTAAAGTCAACTGTAGGAGCAGCTTATCGACCACTGCAGCTGTACATAGTCCATCTGTAAATAGCCCATCCAACCAACTACCTACCTCATATTTTTTTTCTGCTCTTTTGCACACCAGTATTTCTACTTGCAAATACTCATCTGCACATATAGTGTTAATTAACTCGTGTTAATTGCTAAATTGTAATTACCACTATTGGCCTATTTATTGCCTTACCTACTTACTTCATTTGCACACACTGTATACATATTTTTCTATTGTGTTATTGACTGTACGTTTGTTTATCCCATGTGTAACTCCGTGTTGTTTTAGTCGCACTGCTTTGCTTTATCTTGGCCAGGTCGCAGTTGTATGTGAGAACATGTTCTCAACTGGCCTACCTGGTTAAATAAAAGTGAAATCAAAAAAACATTTTAAAAGACAAAAGTCATTGACATAACACAGAAACAACTTATTGGAAAATTACATTTTTATTAACATCAATTTTATTTTCACTTTCTTAAACAATCAAATTTGTAATAAATAAAGCACATCTGATGGGGTATACCATGCAAACATTACATTCTATAACATCAAAGAGAACTGTAGGTGTTGAACCAACCGATGGATATCTTGTTACAAGAGCATCACACTCTGACATTCATCCCATAAGCAATAACGGATTCATGATCGGTATTAACTTTACATGTACACCACGTACGGTATTAACCCATATACACATATGAAGGACCAGGGTTAAGTATACCAGTCACCATTTCATTCCACTCTTTAGAGCCGGGAACAAAGAGTGGGGGGGGTGAAATAGGAGATGGAGAGTATAGAAGATAGAGGGCTTGAGAGAAGAGCAAGAGAGAGGATCAGATGGATGGAGTAGAGCAGAGAGAGAAAAAGGTCCCTCAGGAGAGACCAGTAGAGACCAGCTAGTCAGACAGTGTGACCTGCCCAGAGGCAGAGGAGCATGAAGAAGCAGAAAAAGTGAAAGGAATGAATGTACCAAGAACCCAAAGATGCCTGTGCAGCTCTGTCACCACGTTTGAATACAACGAGCATCTTTCCTCCAACATGATTGGACAATGTGGTTCCATCCACTGCAGGTTGAACTAGATTCTAGTCCAACACTGGATCTTCACCCAGAACAAAGATAGTAGAGGCCGTTTCGTCCAACAGTGAAATGAAATGCCATAATATAAACCCTTGTGATGAGGTGCACACACAGTAGGGTAGAGAGAGTGGTACATAGTGGGGCATTGCGCGCTGCCTATCAATAGCAAACATAACTCTCAAATTAACTCTGTTTGCCTGAAATAAGAAATCCAATCTATATTATATTATCTTTGTTACAACTAGTGTGGAATATTCTAGTTTTAGGAGGATGGAGGTTGACTGTTGTGCAAGTGAGGGTTAATAACTGAGGCCTGTACCTGTACGGTTAGTGACGCACTGGCTTAAAGCTAGCTGCTGGGATAACTGAAGTGAATTCACATTAAGTCCTATGTGGAACGAGTGCTAACAATAGGCAGGAGAATGACTTCAACCCAACAGGCGTTAATTCAACCCCTTGCGTTAATTTACAGCTAGTCAATCTACAGAGAGGAGGGTGGTTCCCATCACCCTTCCATCACACACCACGTCTGACTCACCTGGTCACCAGCAGACATTCTGGGGCATGCGTCCCAAATGGCATCCTACTCCCTCCACAGTGCACTACTTTTGACCAGTGCAATTTGGGACACAACTTCTGACAGGTGCACAAGCCGATTAAAGACATTCCCAAACAAAGGAAAGGAAGTTGGCAGTGAGAGAGAAAACCTTCACAACCGCCTCATTTATTAGAAACGAGGGAGCAATGAGAGAGAGAGGAAGACGACATGAGGTCGATCCGTCAGTCAGTCACGAGGTGTGTAACTTCAATCTTGTCCTCCCCCTTCTCTCTTCGTCTTCTCTGCCAAAAATGCAGAGCAAAAAAAGCCCGGAGACAGTTGTTGGATTCCTGTGTGAAGAGGACATGTCTGGTGTACTCATCATGGGCCTATAAAGCATGGTGCCCACTCTGAGCAGAGGAAGTGCTATCTGCTCAGCAACACTGATAACCTGATCCTCCTCAGTGTTAAGGGCTCCATCCGATAAACTCCACTCGCAGAAAAAAAAACTAGGAGCAACAGTTGGGCGTCACTGGGGGGGGGGGGTCAGTCATTTACAGAGGGAGGATTTAGTCTTCTTTGATCAGTGCAATGCTTCTGTGATCCATTGGTTTCTGCCAAGGAGAAATGGTGAGATGAATTACTGTATATCTATATCACACACACACACACACTCAAAAGTTTGGAGTGACTTAGAAATCTCCTTGTTTTTGAAAGAAAATCCATTTTTTTGTCCATTAAAATAACATAAAATTGTTCAGAAATACAGTGTAGACATTGTTAATGTTGTAAATTACCATTGTAGCTGGAAACAGCTGAAACGATAGTGTATATGTATTTGTATGTGTATATATGTATTCAAATCAAATTCTAATCATATATTTGTCGGATGTGCCGAATACAACAGGTGTACACAGTGAAATGCTTACACATATATATTTATATTAGAGACATTTCTGTACAACACTGCTCACTAATAGTCTATGTACTGCAGAATGTGAGATGCTTGACAGGCAGATACCTGGTGCTCTACTTCTCCTCGTGAAGAGCTTCTATGAAGGCTTCAAGTTTCTCCTGAATCTCACGGACCTTCTCTGCAGAGGAGGAAAGAGAGGATGGGGGTTAGTTGAATCTTTGCAAAACAAAAACAGTAGATATGTAGAGCATCCAAGATGCCTCAATTGATACAGTACAACCCAGGAAACCACTGTTGTCATGCAAGTTGGTTGAGTTGGCTAAACAGGCCTATTCTATTGTGTTTCCACCTGCGAGACCCAAGACTACTTGACGTTTCTCAGACTCTACGTCCTCCTGCTGTGACCGTGGCCTTCCAACTACCAGCACACAAGAAATATATACACAAGAAATATATACACAAGAAATACATTCACAAGAAATACATTCACAAGAAATACATACACAAGAAATATATACACAAGAAATATATACACAAGAAATATCCTGTGGCATACTTTCTTAGAACGAGTGTGAAACCAATGACCTGACATTCTGTATGTATTCACTAGCAGAATAACAGACGTGTCACAGGCCATTGTTCTGCCACCTCTTGTGTCAGCTAATCAGCAGACAGTCCCCACTGACATCCCTCAAACCTAAATAAAACTACCACTTAAGTGAAATATTATATTGAAGAGGGGAGTTGTTGACCATACCATACCTCACACACCCACACCACATCAAAGACCCCCCCCCCCCCCCCCCCCCCCCCAAAAAAACAAAAACAAAACCATGACATAGTATGTCCCTCCAGGCACATGTCTAGCTAATGGATGGGAGATGTCTAGCTAATGGATGGGAGATGTCTAGCTAATGGATGGGAGATACCATAACATTATTCCACATGAAAGGGAAAATACACTGAAGAAAAGTTGAGTCACCGCGTCCCGCTGCTGGGGTCCTTTTGTCCGAGATGGTGTTCTGAGGAGAAATCCGTCCGTACAACATGTACTGTCACACGATGGGCTGCAGTTACAAAGAGTCTTTAAAATCGCTGAATAAACAAATGGCAAGAGTAAGTCTTAGCAAATTAGAAAAAAAGAGGCCTACTAGCAGTGCCAGCTGCCCCGTCTCACTCTATTCCAGTAGACTAATCCAACTGGAGCTGCCCCAAGCACAAACAAAACTCTGAGGCGAGATATTATCAGAAGAGAATCTTCAAATGCTTTTGACAACAAACAAAAAACTTAAGACACAAAGGTCTGAAAGCTTCAAAACCAGAAGACTCCTTGATTTCTACGGCTCGATAAATCATAGCGGTTTAGCAGACCAGCAGTGTTTTAAAAAGGAGTAGGTCACAGCTTGACGTTAGATGGTTCTTCACCCTGAAAGTAGTCTATGGGCCAAGAGGAACTGTAATCCATGGTTCAGTTCTTTAAAAAACAGCCACTTCAGCTAATCTTAACCACCACAAGCTAACAGTCAATGGAAGTCAGAGGCATGTGAGCATGTTAACAAAAAACATTATGAGGAATCATCTAACACATCAAGCTGTAAAAAAGTGAAGTACTCCTTTAAGTGTCCATTTTAACACGACGGTGGGAGCTGCATTTAGAGGGTAACCTTATCCTAAAGAGAGGGGCTGGTGCAAGACCCTTTGGTGGGGGGCACGGGTGTAGATGTATCCCTTTCTGAAAGATGAAAGTCACACGGCAGTCTTTAAGTACACACACACACACACATACACCTCAGAGTCCTGAAATATGACACTAAAAGTGCTGAGAAATCACTATGACCAACACACACATCTAAGCCATGAAAAACAGCAGAAGAGTGGTAGAAAAACACCTTTCCCCTCCTCCCTTTCTCGACACACACACACACAAATGAATTCCCCCAGTCTTTGATACTTTAACACAGAGGCACATGGGGAGATTCCAACGTGTACTGGTGGCATTAGGGCTGGGAAAGAGGGCACGGTGACACGGTTCCACCCAGTCTTTGATACTTTAACACAGAGGCACATGGGGAGATTCCAACAAAATAGGAAAAATGTCAAGGGGGGTGAATAGGGCTGGGAAAGAGGGCACAGTGACACGGTTCCACCCAGTCTTTGATACTTTAACACAGAGGCACATGGGGAGATTCCAACAAAATAGGAAAAATGTCAAGGGGGGGTGAATAGGGCTGGGAAAGAGGGCACGGTGACACGGTTCCACCCAGTCTTTGATACTTTAACACAGAGGCACATGGGGAGATTCCAACAAAATAGGAAAAAATGTCAAGGGGGGGTGAATAGGGCTGGGAAAGAGGGCACGGTGACACGGTTCCACCCAGTCTTTGATACTTTAACACAGAGGCACATGGGGAGATTCCAACACGTACTGGTGGCATTAGGGCTGGGAAGAGGGCACAGTGACACGGTTCCACCCAGTCTTTGATACTTTAACACAGAGGCACATGGGGAGATTCCAACACGTACTGGTGGCATTAGGTCTGGGCAAGAGGGCACGGTGACACGGTTCCACCCAGTCTTTGATACTTTAACACAGAGGCACATGGGGAGATTCCAACACGTACTGGTGGCATTAGGTCTGGGCAAGAGGGCACGGTGACACGGTTCCACCCAGTCTTTGATACTTTAACACAGAGGCACATGGGGAGATTCCAACACGTACTGGTGGCATTAGGGCTGGGAAAGAGGGCACGGTGACACCATCACGGCAGGTGCGTTGGGGCTGAAACCTAACCCGGCTGGAGCCCCACTCTAGAACTCTCTACCCAACCACAAGGGTGCAAAAGAAGTTAAGGAACACACATACCGGGGGAAGGAGAGTGGGTCGGGCACCGAACGCAAAACATAACTCAAATGGAGTCAATAGCAACATCTATCTGTCCCAGACCCATGAAGGAGGAGGGAGGGACATCTCTGTCATATCAAAACAAGCCAAGGGAAAACCCCTGCCGCTCAGCGGAGTCTAGATGTGCCACTTATAAAAGAGCTATTGTGTACAGTTCATTTATTTTTTTATGAACCTTTATTTTAACAGTCTTTTCAAAATCAACCCTGCATACAGACATCAACACAATAAAATACTCAATCACAAAACAAACCCAATCTTCACTTAGAGGATTCCCCACTAATGTTATAAATTCTCTAAAGGGCAACAGGTATTCAAGCCTGAGCTTCCCCCGCAACACATTTCACATCTATGGAGCATAAAAACCTTGGAACCTCTAGCACTACACAATGTTGTGCTCTTGTACCGTACGCTGTTGTTGTGACCTTGACCAGTGTTGTCAGATACATGGGAAGTCTCTGCAGGAGTGCTTTGTAAATAAACCAAAGAAAACGCTGCTCTCTTCTTAGATAAAGAGGCCCAACCCACTTTTTGATACAATACACAATGGTGAGTTCTAAAACGATCAGCAGTAATGAATCCAAGGGCACAATGGAAAGCAGCCTCTAGTGGTTTAAGTGTGGAAGCTGCTGCATGCATATAGATAATATCCCCGGAATCTAAAACAGACATAAGTGGCCTGGACAACTTCCTTTTTATTAGCAAAACAAGTTAATCACATCTTGATCTTCAATTTCCTAACCAGCTCAGAAACGTGCGTTTTAAACCCCAATATATCATCTAGCCACATACCAAGATATTTAGAAGAGGGAACTCATTCAATGTGTTCCGTTCAGGCAAGTAATTTAAAAGGTCAAATATGTCTAAGTTACAGGACCTATAGCATGTATGTTGTTTGGTTTGCATTAAGAACTAACTAAAGATCCAAGTGTGACTTCTGCAGCGCATGGAAATCACACTGCAAATGTGAAAAGGCTTGGTTTACAAATGGTGCAACAGAGTACAACACTGTTTGATCAGCATAAACATTTTTATATATATATATATAAAAAATGTATATATACACATTTTTTTATATATATATATATATATATATATATAAATGTATATATATATATATATAAAAATGTATATATATATAAAAAATGTGTATATATATATATATATATATATATAAATGTATATATATATATATATATACATTTTTATATATATATATAAATGTATATACACACATTTTTTATATATATATACATTTATATATATATATATAAAAATGTATATATATATAAAAATGTATATATACACATTTTTATATATATATATAAAAATGTATATATATATAAAAATGTATATATACACATTTTTATATATATATATAAAAATGTATATACACATTTTTATACATATATATATACACATTTGTATACATACATATATATACACATTTGTATACATACATATATATACACATTTGTATACATACATATATATATACATTTGTATATATACACATACATATATACATACAGTGCCTTGCGAAAGTATTTGGCCCCCTTGAACTTTGCGACCTTTTGCCACATTTCAGGCTCCAAACATGAAGATATAAAACTGTATTTTTTTGTGAAGAATCAACAACAAGTGAGACACAATCATGAAGTGGAACGGCATTTATTGGATATTTCAAACTTTTTTAACAAATCAAAAACTGAAAAATTGGGTGTGCAAAATTATTCACCTTTAGTAGCAATTACAGCTGCAAGTCTTTTGGGGTATGTCTCTATACGCTTGGCACATCTAGCCACTGGGATCTTTGCACATTCAAGGCAAAACTGCTCCAGCTCCTTCAAGTTGGATGGGTTCCGCTGGTGTACAGCAATCTAAGTCATAGAACAGATTCTCAATTGGATTGAGGTCTGGGCTTTGACTAGGCCATCCCAAGACATTTAAATGTTAACCCTTAAACCACTTGAGGGTTGCTTTAGCAGTATGCTTAGGGTCATTGTCATGCTGGAAGGTGAACCTCTGTCCCAGTATCAAATCTCTGGAAGACAGAAACTGGTTTCCCTCAAGAATTTCCCTGTATTTAGTGGCAGCCATCATTCCTTCAATTCTGAACAGTTTCCAAGTCTCTGCTGATGAAAAACATCCCCACAGAACGATGCTGCCACCACGAGTCACTGTGGGGATGGTGTTCCCGGGGTGATGAGAGGTGTTGGGTTTGCGCCAGACATACAGTTGAAGTCGGAAGTTTACATACACTTAGGTTGGAGTCATTAAAACTTGCCTTTCAGGCCTCCTGGGTGGCGCAGTGGTTAAGGGCGCTGTACTGCAGCGCCAGCAGTGCCACCAGAGACTCTGGGTTCGCGCCCAGGCTCTGTCGTAACCGGCTGCGACTGGGAGGTCCATGGGGACATGGGCACAATTGGCCTAGCGTCGTCCGGGTTAGGGAAGGTTTGGCCGGTAGGGATATTGTCTCATCAAGCACCAGCGACTCCTGTGGCGGGCCGGGCGCAGTGCGCGCTAACCAAAGTTGCCAGGTGCACGTTGCGTGCTGTGTTATGAAGCAGTGCGCCTTGGTTGGGTTGTGTATCGGAGGACGCATGACTTTCAACCTTCGTCTCTCCCGAGCCCGCATGGGAGTTGTAGCGATGAGACAAGATAGTAGCTACTAAACAATTGGATAGCACGAAATTTGGGAGAAAAAGGTATAAAAAAAAATAATTTAAAAAAACTCGCTTTTCTTCCACTCCACAAATTTCTTGTTAAACTATAGTTTTGGCAAGTCGGATAGGACATCTACTTTGTGCATGACACAAGTAATTTTTTCCAACAATTGTTTACAGACAGATTATTTCACTGTATCACAATTCCAGTGGGTCAGAATTGACGAAGTTGACTATGCCTTTAAACAGCTTGAAAAAATGCCATAAAATGATGTCATGGCATTCGAAGCTTCTGATGGGCTAATTGACATCATTCGAATCAATTGGAGGTGTACATGTGGATGTATTTCAAGGCCTACCTTCAAACTCAGTGCCTCTGTTTGACATCATGGAAAAATCAAAAGAAATCAGCCAAGACCTCAGAGAAAAAATTGTAGACCTTCACAAGTCTTTGTTCATCCTTGGGTGCTATTTCCAAAACGTCTGAAGGTACCATGTTCATCTGTACAAACAACAGTACGCAAGTATAAACACCATGAGACCACGCAGCCGTCATACCACTCAGGAAGGAGACGCATTCTGTCTCCTAGAGCTCAACGTGCTTTGTTGCGAAAAGTGCAAATCAATCCCAGAACAACAACAAAGGACCTTGTGAAGATGCTGGAGAAAACAGGTACAAAAGTATCTATAACCACAGTAAAATGAGTCCTATATTGACATAACCTGAAAGGTTGTTCAGCAAGGAAGAAGCCACTGCTCCAAAACTGCCATAATAAAGCCAGACTACGGTTTGCAACTGCACATGGGGACAAAGATCGTACTTTTGGGAATAATGTCCTCTTGTCTGATGAAACAAAACTAGAACTGTTTGGCCATAATGACCATCGTTATGTATGGAGGAAAAGGGGAATGCTTGCAAGCCGAAGAACACCATCCCAACCGTGAAGCACGGGGGTTTCAGCATCATGTTTTGGGAGTGCTTTGCTACAAGAGGGACTGGTGCACATCACAAAATAGATGGCACCATGAGGAAGGAAAATTATGTGGATTTATTGAAGCAACATCTCAAGACATCATTTAAAGCTTAGTCACAAATGGGTCTTCCAAATGGACAATGACACCAAGCATACTTCCAATGTTGTGGCAAATGGCTTAACTTCTTGGTGACGGGGGCAGTATTGAGTAGCTTGGATGAATAAGGTGCCCAGAGTAAACTGCCTGCTACTCTGTCCCAGATGTTAATATATGCATATTATTAGTAGTATTGGATAGAAAACACTGACGTTTCTAAAACTGTTTGAATGATGTCTGTAAGTGGTAGGCAAAAACCTGAGAAAAATCCAACCAGGAAGTGGGAAATCTGAGGCTCGTACTTTAACTCAGCCCCTATTGTCGATACAGTGGATTATTGGTTATGTTGCACTTCTTAAGGCTTCCACTAGATGCCAACAGTCTTTAGAATGTTGTTTCAGGCTTCTCCTGTGAGTGTGACCGAATGAGAGAGGAGTGAGTCAGGTGTCTGGCAGAGTGCCACAGGCCCTGAGGCGCGGTCACGAGAGAGTTAGCTCTCGTTCCATTGCTTTTCTACAGACATTGGAATTCTCCAGTTGGAACATTATTGAAGATTTATGATTTTTAAAAATCCTAAAGATTGATTCTATACTCAGTTTGACAAGTTTCTACGGGCTGTAACGGAACTTTTTGAACTTTTCTGAACACACTTTTGGATTGGTTTACTAAACGCCCTAACAAAAGAAGCTATTTGGACATAAATGGACATTATCGAACAAAACAAACATTTATTGTGGAACTGTGATTCCTGGGAGTGCATTCTGATGAAGATCAAAAGGTAAGTGAATATTTATAATGCTATTTATGACTAATGTTGACTACCCAATATGGCGGATATCTTTTTGGCTGCTTTGTTGTCTGAACGCTGAACTCAGATTATTGCATGGTTTGCCTTTTCCGTCAAGTTTAAAAAAAATCTGACACAGCGGTTGAATTAAGGAGAAGTATATCTCTAATTCCATGTATAACACTATTTTCATCAACATTTATAATGAGTATTTCTGTAAATAGATGTGGCTCTCTGCACAATCACTGCATGTTTTATAACTACTGAACGCCAATGTAAACTGAGATTTTTGTATATAAATATGCACTTTATCGAACAAAACATACATGTATTGTGTAAATCCATAAAATAACACTGTTTTACTTTGTCTTGTTATCCATAAAATAACACTGAAGTCCTATGAGTGTCATCTGATGAAGACCATCAAAGGTTAGTGATTAATTTTAATCTCTATTTGTGCTTTTTGTGACTCCTCTCCTTGGCTGGAAAAATGGATGTGTTTTTTTGTGAGTTGGTGGTGACCTAACATAATCGTTTGTGGTGCTTTCGCTGTAAAGCATTTTTGAAATCAGACACTGTGGCTGGATGAACCGTTAATGTTATATTTAAAATGGTGTAAAATACTTGAATGCTTGAGGAATTTTAATTATGAGATTGTTGTTGTTTTGAATTTGGCGCCCTGCACTTTCACTGGCTGTTGGCGAGGTGGGACGCTTACCGTCCCACATATCCCAGAGAGGTTAAGGACAACAAAGTCAAGGTCTTGGAGTGGCCATCACAAAGCCCTGACCTCAATCCTATAGAACATTTGTGGGCAGAACTGAAAAAGCGTGTTCGACCAAGGAGGCCTACAAACCTGACTCAGTTACACCAGCTCTGTCAGGAGGAATGGGCCAAAATTCACCCAACTTATTGTGGGAAGCTTGTGGAAGGCTAGCGAAAACATTTCACCCAAATTAAACCATTTAAAGCCCATGTATGTAAACTTCTGACCCACTGGGAATATGATGAAAGAAATAAAAGCTGAAATAAATCACTAAACTATTATTCTGACATTTCACATTCTTACAATAAAGTGGTGATCCTAACAGACCTAAAACAGGGGATTTTTACTAGGATTAAAATGTCAGGAATTGTGAAAAACTGAGTTTAAATGTATTTGGCTAAGGTGTATGTAAACTTCTTCATTTTCCTTGGTGGCCAAAAAGCTCAATTTTAGTCTCGTCTGAACAGAGTAGCTTCTTCCATATGTTTGGGGAGCCTCCCACATGCCTTTTGGTGAACACCAAACGTGTTTGCTTATTTTTTTCTTTAAGCAATGGCTTTTTTTCTGGCCACTCTTCCGTAAAGCCCAGCTCTGTGGAGTGTACGGCTTAAAGTGGTCCTATGGACAGATACTCCAATCTCCACTGTGGAGCTTTGCAGCTCCTTCAGGTTTATCTTTGGTCTCTTTGTTGCCTCTCTGATTAATGCCCTCCTTGCCTGGTCCGTGAGTTTTGATGGGCAGCCATCTCTTGGCAGGTTTGTTGTGGTGCCATATTCTTTCCATGTTTTAATAATGGATGCAATGGTGCTCTGTGGGATGATCAAAGTTTAGGATATATTTTTATAACCCAACCCTGATTTGTACTTCTCCACAACTTTGTCCCTGACCTGTTTGGAGAGCTCCTTGGTCTTCATGGTGCTGCTTGCTTGGTGGTGCCCCTTGCTTGGTGATGTGCAGACTCTGGGGCCTTTCAGAACAGGTGTAGATACTGAGATCATGTGACACTTAAAGTTCACTTGTGTGACTTATGTGACTTCTGAAGGTAATTGGTTGCACCAGATCTTATGTAGGGGCCGTTTTTTTTCCTTCCATTTCACTTCAACAATTTTGACTATGTCCATTACATGAAATCCAAACAATAATCTATTTAAAATTACAGATTGTAATGCAGCAAAATAGGAAAAACACCAAGGGGGGTGAATAATTTAGCAAGGCAGTGAGTGTACATTCAGAATATAATTCTCAGATAAAAAGGAATGAAGTTGTACATTTACATTGTACATAGACAAGAAACCCAAGACATGGCATGATAATGACGAAGAACACTAGTGTCCCCAACCTTATGGGAGTAGCGACACATAAGCAGCCTTCCATACTTGCGGAATATTTCCCGATATCCATTTTTTAAATTGATTTCAAATGTGGTTTATTACGCCAGCGATGATGCAGCCCGGCTCCAGTTTATCAGCCCCTGTGGACTTTTGTGTCTATAGATAGCAGGGCATCTAAGTCCTCTTTTTATGCAAATTGCAGAAAATAATATCCTCAACTACCATTTTCCAAATCATTCCGCAAATTCCCCCTATCAGCATTAAGTCCAAACTCCTAGAGAGTAGGCCTAGCAGTTATTTCAAAGCCAGCTGAAATAAAAATGGTGGTTAAATTGCTCGATGTGGACCACTTACTGCATCAGGTCAACCACGGAGGAGACGACACACGTTGAACGAACCTTAACTGAAGTACATTTTACATCTCTCGCCATTTAGATCAGAATTTGATAGGCAAAATGTTACGCCATTCATTTAATGCCATTCATTTATAACAGCGTTACAATTATGCCCCTGTCATCATGAAGGGAAAAGCGAGGGGATGCACAAAAACAAATCTAATATTCTGGTTAGTAATGGTGCGAAACAGATTGATTTCTCCTCTGCCATCTGTTTGTCCCACAAGACGATAAGGGACATAAACAGCTTTTCTTTCAGGACGCGCGGAAACAGGCAGCGAACGGCGACTCTGTCCACTTTGTGTGTTGCACACAAAGTGGACAGAGTCGCCGTTCGCTGCCTGTTGCCTCAGAGGGATCGAAAAACTCAATTTAGGCACCTGTTTGCCTAAGAGATGAGCCCCAAGACACTGCCATTCAGCTGCCCTCCCTTTTTATCTGGTCATGAATATTCCCATAATCCTCTGAAATCCCTTATTTCAGGTCCCTCTTTCGGCTGATCTCCACAGGAAATGATAGGTCTCTTTCACTCCCACTCATCTGCGCCGTAAGGCTGCAAAGCCTTCAGTGGACAGAGCAGGAACTGCAGAAGGGACTGAGGGAAAAGCTTTTAATTGACCTGTAATTAGACTGTGAAACAGTATGGCCGTGGTCAAACAACCGCTCCATACAGATGGAAAGAGAGTAGAAAGAAGGTGAGAGGGGGTCGTAGGGCACGCTGTGAGGGAGGGTCGTATAGCACGCTGTGAGAGAGGGTCGTATAGCACGCTGTGAGAGAGGGTCGTATAGCACGCTGTGAGAGAGGGTCGTATAGCACGCTGTGAGAGAGGGTCGTATAGCACGCTGTGAGAGAGGGTCGTATAGCACGCTGTGAGAGAGGGTCGTGTAGCACGCTGTGAGAGAGGGTCGTATAGCACGCTGTGAGAGAGGGTCGTATAGCACGCTGTGAGAGAGGGTCGTGTAGCACGCTGTGAGAGAGGGTCGTGTAGCACGCTGTGAGAGAGGGTTGTATAGCACGCTGTGAGAGGGTCGTATAGCGCGCTGTGAGAGAGGGTCGTGTAGCACGCTGTGAGAGAGGGTCGTGTAGCACGCTGTGAGAGAGGGTCGTATAGCACGCTGTGAGAGAGGGTCGTGTAGCACACTGTGAGAGAGGGTCGTATAGCACGCTGTGAGAGAGGGTTGTATAGTACGCTGTGAGAGAGGGTCGTATAGCACGCTGTGAGAGAGGGTCGTATAGCACGCTGTGAGAGAGGGTCGTATAGCACGCTGTGAGAGAGGGTCGTATAGCACGCTGTGAGAGAGGGTCGTATAGCACGCTGTGAGAGAGGGTCGTGTAGCACGCTGTGAGAGAGGGTCGTATAGCACGCTGTGAGAGAGGGTCGTATAGCACGCTGTGAGAGAGGGTCGTATAGCACGCTGTGAGAGAGGGTCGTATAGCACGCTGTGAGAGAGGGTCGTGTAGCACGCTGTGAGAGAGTGTCGTATAGCACGCTGAGAGAGAGGGTCGTATAGCACGCTGTGAGAGAGGGACCTTAATCTCTTTAAATATTGAGGATGCTCCTCTCTGGAGTTTGATGTGAAAGGAGAGAGGCAACCGTTAGAAATGGGAGACTATTACATTATTTATAACAATGTGTCAACGGAAGAGTTTCAGTGGCTAACATTTGGTGCCAAGACAGAGTTTCAGTGGCTAACATTTGGTGCCAAGACAGAGTTTCAGTGGCTAACATTTGGTGCCAAGACAGAGTTTCAGTGGCTAACATTTGGTGCCAAGACAGAGTTTCAGTGGCTAACATTTGGTGCCAAGACAGAGATTCAGTGGCTAACATTTGGTGCCAAGACAGAGATTCAGTGGCTAACATTTGATGCCAAGACAGAGTTTCAGTGGCTAACATTTGGTGCCAAGACAGAGATTCAGTGGCTAACATTTGGTGCCAAGATAGAGATTCAGTGGCTGACATTTGGTGCCAAGACAGAGATTCAGTGGCTAACATTTGGTGCCAAGACAGAGATTCAGTGGCTAACATTTGGTGCCAAGACAGAGATTCAGTGGCTGACATTTGGTGCCAAGACAGAGATTCAGTGGCTAACATTTGGTGTCAAGACAGAGATTCAGTGGCTAACATTTGGTGCCAAGACAGAGTTTCAGTGGCTAACATTTGGTGCCAAGACAGAGTTTCAGTGGCTAACATTTGGTGCCAAGACAAACGGCAGTTTTTTTTGTATGGTGCTCCAGTCCATCAGCCAACTCTGAAGACAGGACTGAGTTCAGCGCCTGGTCAGGACGAGGCTCCCGTACCAAACGGTCATGATTCAGAAACACATTTTTACATTCAACTTCTGTCACCGGCAAGGTTACAGTCGAGACGGGATCCTTGTACGTCTGCATGATCCTGTCCCACCTGAAAAGCCATCTCTTAAAGTAAAAAACAGAAGAGGAGGCATGGCCTTGTCACTGGATTTGTCTCTGAATCCGTATGTTAACATGCTATAAAAAGGCAGGGAGGCGGATGCAGAAAGCTGGGATCTTGAGGGCAAAACCCCCATCAGTGGCAAAGCCATGAATCACAGCTGGCTCTGGGGGGCTTATCTAGAAACCAGATGCATGAGGAGAACAGAACCAAGAAGTCGAGCCCTGGGACTGAACAGGTTCAACCTGGGGTCACATGGGCCAGACCAAACAAAAAAGCAGAGTGGGGAAAACAACACGTGAAACCGTCAGATGTTGTGTAGTCCCCTGGGTAGTTACGCCAGGCGTTGTGTAGTCCCCTGGGTAGTTACGCCAGGTGTTGTGTAGTCCCCTGGGTAGTTACGCCAGGTGTTGTGTAGTCCCCTGGGTAGTTACGCCAGGTGTTGTGTAGTCCCCTGGGTAGTAACGCCAGGTGTTGTGTAGTCCCCTGGGTAGTTACGCCAGGTGTTGTGTAGTCCCCTGGGTAGTTACGCCAGGTGTTGTGTAGTCTCCTGGGTAGTTATGCCAGGTGTTGTGTAGTCTCCTGGGCAGGATGTGTTATGTAGTCTCCTGGGTAGTTATGCCAGGTGTTGTGTAGTCTCCTGGGCAGGATGTGTTTCGTAGTCTCCTGGACAGGTGAGGACGTGTTGCCAGGTGAGGATGTGTTTTGTAGTCTCCTGGGCAAGATTTATTGACAGACATTACTATGGCTTTGAAGGGTGACAGGTAAAAATTGGGTTACGGGGGAAAATATGGAGATTTCATTTGCAAAGTAGATTTATCCTAGCTAGCTCTGCTGGGTTCCAAAAGCTTTCATGCAGGAAAACATTAGAACTATTCAACGCAGAGGAGTAGGCCTAACCAGAGAGAGGAGAGGAGGAGTAGGCCTAACCAGAGAGAGGAGAGGAGGAGTAGGCCTAACCAGAGAGAGGAGAGGAGGAGTAGGCCTAACCAGAGAGAGGAGAGGAGGAGTAGGCCTAACCAGAGAGAGGAGAGGAGGAGTAGGCCTAACCAGAGAGAGGAGAGGAGGAGTAGGCCTAACCAGAGAGAGGAGAGGAGGAGTAGGCCTAACCAGAGAGAGGAGAGGAGGAGTAGGCCTAACCAGAGAGAGGAGAGGAGGAGTAGGCCTAACCAGAGAGAGGAGAGGAGGAGTAGGCCTAACCAGAGAGAGGAGAGGAGGAGTAGGCCTAACCAGAGAGAGGAGAAGAGGAGTAGGCCTAACCAGAGAGAGGAGAGGAGGAGTAGGCCTAACCAGAGAGAGGAGAGGAGGAGTAGGCCTAACCAGAGAGAGGAGAGGAGTAGGTCTAACCAGAGAGAGGAGAGGAGTAGGCCTAACCAGAGAGAGGAGAGGAGTAGGCCTAACCAGAGAGAGGAGAGGAGTAGGCCTAACCAGAGAGAGGAGAGGAGTAGGCCTAACCAGAGAGAGGAGAGGAGTAGGCCTAACCAGAGAGAGGAGAGGAGTAGGCCTAACCAGAGAGAGGAGAGGAGTAGGCCTAACCAGAGACAGGATAGGAGTAGGCCTAACCAGCCTAACCAGAGAGAGGAGAGGAGTAGGCCTAACCAGAGAGAGGAGAGGAGTAGGCCTAACCAGAGAGAGGAGAGGAGTAGGCCTAACCAGAGGGAGGAGAGGAGTAGGCCTAACCAGAGAGAGGAGAGGAGTAGGCCTAACCAGCCTAACCAGAGAGAGACTTAAAAAAACAAGCCAATACAACATTTTGTTTTGGGGGGGGGCGACTTCACTGACAAGTAATGACGTCTTTATACAGTTAAAGCTGTGAGTTAAAGATACTCAAGTTGTAAATTCAGAAAATGTCTATGTAAATTGTGAGTTGATTTTTGGGGGGGAGGGGTTGTAAGTCATGGTAAACCACAGAGAGCCAGTTAAGTAGCCTGGACAATCAATCTTACGGGGTAACGTTGGCCTCGGGATGACAGAGTGTTTAAAATGAAGTCGCTGTTATAATCCCTCAGAGCCACAGGTGTGTGGACTTTCCACTGATGAACTCCGGGTGTGCACGCCGAAGTCACGTACATAGGCAGGCAGGCAGGCAGGCAGGCAAACACACACCACACACACACACACACAGACAGGCAGGCAAACACACACACAGGCAGGCAAACAAACACACACCACACACACACACAGGCAGGCAAACACACACACACACACACACACACACACACACACACACACAGGCAGGCAAACACACAGGCATGCAAACATACAGGGACAGACATAGACAAACTGACCTGAATCACCTGTGATGTCAATTCCAAGGCAAACCAGGGTCCCACTCTGGTAAAGCCACACCTGTCTCAGTCTCCATGTCTTCTATCAGACAAGGATGAATCTGGCGGTCCGACTCGGGACATACCCTAAAGCCTGCATGTCACTACATCCCATTAGGCACAGCGCTGATCCTAAACAACCTCAAAAACCACAGAGATTGCACGGCCGATGCCGACCGACACATCATACTCTGCACATCAGCCCCCCAGAAGAACACCCAACACTTAAACACCCTCAGGTAAATACGGGCCTCTAGCTGGTGCTGAGCCCACACACACATCCCATTGTGCAGGAGCAGCAAACCACAAACTAAATTCCCTAAAGACACGATAGAGTGAAACGTACATTCAAACTCTATCTGAAAACGGATATGTGCCTTTATCTAGGACAGCGGGAGACGGGGAAAAGTCTGGATGAAATATCTAATACACAATTAGAAGACCAGCCAACTTTAACCATTCAGCAATAAACACGACAAATCATCTACATATTAGCTAAGAGTTGCCCTGGCAACCCACCTACTGGGAAACATCATCTGTTCAGAAGCCGAACCTGACCAGAGAAACAGAAGAGACCAAGAGAGAGCTCTTAAAAACAGCCCTGCTCTATTTTCACAATGTAAAGGAGGAAGTGTATGGTTTTCCTAACACCTCTTCCAGGTTATCTGAGCGATGGACAGCTAGCAGGAGCCTCGTGTGTAAACAGTAATGGTACACCAGTGTTAGCTTCTCTACACTGGCTTCGTGTTAAGGCTAGGGCTGATTTCAAGGTTTTACTGCTAACCTACAACGCATTACATGGGCTTGCTCTTACCTATCTTTCTGATTTGGTCCCGACGTACATACCTACACGTACGCTACGGTCACAAGACGCAGGCCTCCTAATTGTCCCTAGAATTTGTAAGCAAACAGCTGGAGGCAGGGCTTTCTCCTATAGAGCTCCATTTTTATGTAATGATCTGCCTATCCATGTGAGAAACGCAGACTCGGTCTCAACCTTTAAGTCTCTACTGAAGACTCATCTCTTCAGTGGGTCATATGATTGAGTGTAGCCTGGACCAGGAGTGTGAAGGTGAACAGAAAGGCTCTGGAGCAACGAACCACCCTTGCTGTCTCTGCCTGGCCGGTTCCCCTCTCTCCACTGGGATTCTCTGCCTCTAACCCTATTACAGGGGCTGAGTCACTGGCTTACTGGTGCTCTTCCATGCCGTCCCTAGGAGGGGTGCGTCACTTGAGTGGGTTGAGGTTTGGCGCCACCCTCGGGTTCGTGCCGTGACGGAGATCTTCGTGGGCTATACTCAGACTTGTCTCCTAGGTTGGTGGTTGAAGATATCCCTCTAGTGGTGTGGGGACTGTGCTTTGGCAAAGTGGGTGGGGTTATATTCTGCCTGTTTGGCCCTGTCTGGGGGTATAGTCAGACGGGGCCACAGTGTCTCGACACCTGTCTCAGCCTCCAGTCATTAGACTGCAATAGTTTGTGTCGGGGGGCTGTTATATCTGGAGTATTTCTCCTGTTTTCTGTGTGTTCCTCCTCCCTCCCCTCAGGACTAACTGGCCTGATGACTCTTTGCTGTCCCCAGTCTACCTGGTCGTGCTTCTGCTCCTGTTTCAACTGTTCTGCCTGCGGCTATGGAACCCTGGCCTGTTCACCGGACGTGCTACCTTGTCCCGGACCTGCTGTTTTCGACTCTCTCTCTACCGCACCTGCTGTCTCTAACTCAATGGTTGCCTATGAAAAGCCAACTGACATTTACTCCTGAGGTGCTGACCTGTGGCACCCTCAACAACCACTGTGATTATTATTATTTGACCCTGTTGGTCATCTATGAACATTTGAACATCTTGGCCATGTTCTGTTATAATCTCCACCAGGCACAGACAGAAGAGGACTGGCCACCCCTCAGAGCCTGGTTCCTCTCTAGGTTTCTTCCTAGGTTAATGCCTTTCTAGGGTGTTTTTCCTAGCCACCGTGCTTCTACATCTGCATTGCTTTCTGTTTGGGGTTTTAGGCTGGGTTTCTGTACAGCACTTTGTGACATCGGCTGATGTAAAACGGGATTTATAAATACATTTGATTGATTGATTGATTGATTGAGCTCTAAGCCTGTGGATTTTCTCTCAAATGGCTTCCTATTCCTCTATATAGCAAACTAGGCTTGGGCGGGTCCAGATTGTCATATGGTCATACCGACCATGTGCCATCCCAGGATATTCATAATAACAGCATAGAACACAAGGTGGGCGCTATTTCCAACGCCCACTGCCTCTGTAATCCAAAAGGTTATCAATGCTAACAAGTACATGTAAAATCTCAGAGAATGCTAACTAAATGCTAATGAGCACACTGCAAAAATGTTATACAATCTCTGGCCTAAACTATTTATTTGCAAGACAGACATCCCCAGCTCATGAATTATACAAGTAACTACAAAATGCTAGTCACAGTTAGCTGCTCACTCAAACAAATAGACAGCAAGGCTCTTGATCCAAGGGGGATTCTCTGCTGTTACCAGGGAAAGCTTGATTTTAAAAGAAGCTAACCACTTAGCTACACAGCTACTAAATTAGCAAAGCAAATGCACCAACTGCAGAGCATTTAGCACATTTTATACAGTTAACTTATTAGTTAAGCTCTCTAGCTGGAAAACATTCAGTTGTGAATTCCATACTGTAACTAGATCACCTGGTGCGTGTTGCACCCGTGAGTGACTCACAAGGCTCCGGTCTCTAGTCACTGTGTGCTTATAAACCAATGAAAAACTACAGTGCATTCGCAAAGAATTTAGACTGTGGATATTGATACTTTGCACCTGTTTTCTCCAGCATCTTCACAAGGTTTTTTGCTGTTGTTCTGGGATTGATTTGCACTTTTCGCACCAAAGTACGTTCATCTCTAGGAGACAGAACGCGTCTCCTTCCTGAACAGTATGACGGCTGTGTGGTCCCATGGTGTTTATACTTGCGTACTATTGTTTGTACAGATGAACGTGGTACCTTCAGGCATTTGGAAATTGTTCCCAAGGATGAACCAGACTTGTGGCGGTCTGCAATTCTTTATCTGAGGTCTTGACTAATTTTGTTTGATCTTTCCACGATGTGAAGCAAAGAGGCACTGAGTTTGAAGGTAGGCCTTGAAATACATCCAGAGGTACACCTCCAATTAAATGTCAATTAGCCTATCAGGAACTTCTAAAACCATGACATCATTATCTGGAATTTTCCAAGCTGTTTAAAGTCACAGTCAACTTAGTGCATGTAAACTTCTGACCCACTGGAATTGTGATACAGTGAATTATAAGTGAAATGATCTGTCTGTAAACAATTGTTGGAACATTACGTGTCATGCAAAGTAGATGTCCTAATCGACTTGCCAAAACTATAGTTTGTTAACAAGAAATGTATGGAGTGATTGAAAAATTCGTTTTAATTACTCCAACCTAAGTGTAAGTAAACGTCCGACTTCAACTAAGTATTCAGCCACTTTACACAGTACTTTGTTAAAGCACTTTTTTCAGTGATTACAGCCCCGAGTCTTCCTGGGTATGACACTACAAGCTTGCACACATTAATTATCAGGTCTCTCCAGAGATGTTCGATCAGGTTCAAGTCCAGGCTCTGGCTGGGCCACTCAAGGACATTGAGACTTGTCTGAAGCCACTCATGCGTTGTCTTGGCTGTGTGCTTTGGGTCGTTGTCCTATTGGAAGGTGAACCGTTGCCCCAGTCTGAGGTCCTGAGTGCTCTGGAGCAAGTTTTGATCAAGGATCTGTTTAGACTTTGCTCAGTTCATTTTCCCCCTCGATCCTGGCTAGTCTCCTAGTTCCTGCCACTGAAAAACATCCCCACAGCATGATGCTGCCACCACGCTTCACCGTAGGGACGGTGCCAGGTTTCCTCCAGACGTGGCGCTTGGCATTCAGGCCAAGAGTTAGAGAGTCCTTTAGGTGCCTTTTGGAAAACTCCAAGCGGGCTGTCATATGCCTTTTACTGAGGAGTAGCTTCCGTCTGGCCACTCTACCATAAAGGCCTGATTGGTGGATTGCTGCAGAAATCGTTGTACTTCTGGAAGGTTCTCCCATCTCCACAGAGGAACTCTGGAGCTCTGTCACAGTGATCATCGGGTTCTTGGGCACCTCCCTGACCAAGGCCCTTCTCCCCCTGATTGCTCAGTTTGGCCGTGCGGCCAGCTCTAGGAAGAGTCTTGGTGGTTCCAAACTTCTTCCATTTAAGAATTTTGGAAGTCACTGTGTTCTTGGAGACCTTCAATGCTGCAGAAATGTTTTGATACCCTTCCCTAGATCTGTGCCTCGACACAATCCTGTCTTGGCTCTCTAAGGACAATTCCTTCGATCTCATGGCTTGGTTTTTGCTCTGACATCCACTGTCAACAGTGGGACCTTATATAGACATGTGTGTGCCTTTCAAAATCATGTCCAATCAATTTAATTTACCACAGGTGGACACCAATCAAGTTGTAGAAACATCTCAATGACGATCAATGGAAACGGGATGCACCTGAGCTCAATTTTGAGTCTCATAGCAAATGGTCTGAATACTTATGTAATAAGGTATCTGTTTTTTGTTTGTAACATATTTGTAAACATTTCTAAAAACCTGTTTTTGCTTTGTTATTATGGGGTACTGTGTGTAGATTGATGAGTACATTTAAAAAATATATATTTTTTATTTTTTTTTAAAGGCTTGGACGTAAAAATAAAAAATGACTTTAGTTTGTGTTTTAGGCAAAGAAAAAATGACTTTGAGAAGCTCCACAGTGATGGTGAGTTAAGACAATCAGAAATACCATCAGATCCCCAGATGGGAACAGTAGGACTACATTTGCGCGCAGGCCAGGTAACCTAGGCCTACTTCTTCAAGTAATCAGGCGCACTTCCTTTCTCAAGATTGACAGGAGCGCTCCAAACAAAAGACAATTAATAAATTTACAACCCATACATGGGATTAAATAAACAACAAACTTTTGTTTAGTGTAGCCTAGGTTTGTACCAAACAAACATAGAAGATTAGAAATTATGGGAACTAATGGCAAATGTACTACTGATGATACTTGTGTGCCATCCTAGTGGCCTCTGCAAGGGATTAGTCCACAAGGAGAGTCAGACAGGTGTCTTGTGTGCCATACATTTTTTATATATTTGCCAATGTTCGGGGGGGAAAAAAAAAAAAGTCCACCAACAGCCTATCAACCAAACAATCGACTAAATGGGGTCAGCAGTAGATAGGTGACAGGTAAGGTTGTGTCCTAATAGTTTAAAAATAGCTTCCTTTGCTCTTTACTTCATTATCATGGATAAATGAAAGGACTTGATTGGTTACTTTTAACATTATTGCTTTCACCTGTTGCCTTCAGTGATCTTGGAAAAGACGAGGCAAGATGAGAGTAATGAGGCCGGTCCTGGGAAAGGCAGGGCCAACAGCCTAGCCCTTTTCCTTCTGGCTGGGTGTCTGACAGACTGAACAGTCTCCCAGAACACACCTCTCTCCCATCCACACACTCAGGCCCAGTGAGGACAGATTTACACCCACCCAGAGACTGTTGCAGCAGGGCTGTCAAACACATGTGGTGGAGCAGGATGTGTGTAGAGAGCGGAGTGGGTCACTAAAACACCAGGTGTCGGAGGGAGCGTGGACAGCCCCGGTTCCCAGCCTCAGAGAAGAAGGGGAAGGGGGAAGAAAAGAGAGAGGTGAAGGCAGGGGGTTGTAACTGGGACTGGGAGCGGCTGGCTGGCCGAGGTGTGGAGAGCAGAGGAGGAGGAGGAATGGAGGGCCTCTGATCCAGCTGTAGGAATGGCGGAAGCCGTTTCCTCCCCTGGCAGTCAGGGAGGGGTATAAACAGTCCTGTGTTGGCGAGAGGCTGGGAAAAACAGAGGAAGAACTGCTCAAAGAAAAGGAGGGGGGAGAAACAAAAATAGCGCTGAAAGAGATGGAGGGAGAAGAAGTGAGATGGAGGACTGCGTGAGAGAGGAAGGGGAACAGGTACAGACTACCAAGAGTGCTACTGTGGTCTTTACACAGCACAGGAACAGCTCAAAACGACCTGGGGTAAAAGGTGAAGAGGCTCTAGTCTGGTGTGAGTGTGTGGCCGTGCTGGCGGGCGCATGCGTCTGTATACACACGCCGTGTATATAAAAAGGACTCCTCCGCCTGCCTGCCTGTCTTCCCGTCTGCCTGTGTGTGTGCGAGTACTGTTATACACGTTCCCTCCATCAACGAGAGATAGAAAGAGAGAGCTAGAGAGTGAGTAAGAGAGCGAGAGAAAGAAAGAGCTAATGTTTCCCTTCCATCCAGTAACTACCAGACTCCTGGGGCTGAGTCCTGACCAAATACCTTTACGAGGGGCCGTCATCTCGCCTCCACAGAAGAGGAGCGTGTAAAAACAGATCGGAGGGGATTTCAAGTACCACCGTGTTCAGTTTTACACACCCACACCCACCCACCTCCCCACCCAGCACGGCTAAACTGGTGGAATCTCCTGTTGAGTCTTGCAGGGGAGGGCGAAACAGCACACAGGTGTGCGAGAGGGGACATGCTTACGTCAGAGTTTAACCTAATTTCCCAGCTGCTCCCTACATCACAAGACTTTTGTTCGCACCATGTCACAAGTCTATCTCCATCACACACACACAATAGCTCGGTATTGACTATTTACCAGGAAAAATCATTGAATAACATGAAACGTTAACATCATAGATGGTTAACAATCATCATCAGATGATTAATGTTGGGTTCACAGACTAGATCTGGTGTCTCAAACTAATTTTGCCTGGGGACTGCATTTGGATCGCAGACCAGTAGTTGAGACTTGATGGAGAGGAGAAATTACAAGAGCATAACCACATATTGAACAATGAGACCGATATTTCAGATATAAAACGACAGGCTGTGGTCTATCTTGGTTAGGTTATAAAACATCTTTGGAATAACTTTCAGCGAGAGCTCAAAACGTTCTAGTTGGAGATGGAGTCCATAGTTGGACTTCCACACTTAGTCTTGTGACTGTGTGTTGAGGATCCCCTTGGAGACAGCAGTCGACCAAGCAAAATCATGGTCGACTGAAAGTCATCTGTCCTTTCGACCAATCGATTCGTAATCATTTTTAAGTCTATTGTCCATGTATAGACAGACACACCCTATGTGTTTTAATAAAATCAAATATATATCCATTGAGCTTGTCTGATGAAATATGACACAAATGACTCAAGAGGGAGCCAGAGATTAAAATAAATAAAAATAATCACCTGTCCCGACCATCCTCCTCCCGCTCCTACTGGCTTTCCCAGATTATGCAGTTACTCTCCTGAAGTTGCCGGTAATAGGTTACAAGAGGAGTCTGCAAAATCCTCATTTGGAATGCCAATTTATCTTAGTATTTTCTACCAATCTGCATGCCAGTTATGGTTTTCATTTGCACATTTTCGTGGAACAGTTTTATTTCGTATGCCAAAATCATTGTCATGTGGTTAATCAAAATTTGATCCAAATGTAAATGACAAACCTAAAAACTATCTTCTATTGCCAACTATGTAAAAATAGCCTAGAAAGTCAACAAATATAAACATTGCAGCCTGCAGGTAGAAAATACCCTGATAAAAATAAATATCCTATAAATCACATTGTTGCAGACAAGCCATGCATAGCCAAACTTGAAACATTTAATCAACTACCAACTAATGTGTCCATCCAGAAGCTCATGCTTGCAACACTGTATAAAATATTCTGGACCCTCTGAGTTTCCTGCACCAGTGAGCTCAGGACAGACAGCTGTAAGCTATTTGCACAAGGGATAAGAAGAAATTATGTTTCCACTGGCATTTTTCCCTTTTCACGCTTAGTGGTTATCAAAAGAGAGAAGGGAGAAATGGAAAGATTCTTCAAACACATTTGACAAACTATTGTTCACGCTTAATGGTTATAAAAAAGGGAGAGAGATGGAATTATTTTTCAAACACATCGAGGAACTTTTGTTATTCTCATATAAAAATATAAGATATAAAAAAAAAACAGACGTTTGCTTGCTGTTTGAGGTGAAGAAAACACTACTTTGAGAAGCTCCACAGCTCATTAGTAGTGGTGTGTTAAGCCAATCATACATAGTAATAAGATCCCCAAATGGGCACATTTATATGCCTACAGTTGAGCGCAGGCCAGGTAGCCTCTAGGCCTAATTCTATGCGTAATCTGGTGCGCGTGATTACCCAACATTGACAGGAGCGCTCCAAACAAAAGACAATTACTAAATTAATAAACTAAACTCGTAAAAGGAATGATAAACCAAAACTTGTTTCTCATAAGTGTAGCATAGGTTGTCCACTCCGACAGTGAGAACGGTAAAAGACCAGAATAATATTATATTGAATGCAATAAGACGTTAACCTAACCAAACAAACATTACAGATTAGAAATAGGAATGAATAGTAAATGTACTAGAGGTCGACCGATTATGATTTTTCAACGCCGATACCGATTATTGGAGAACCAAAAAAAAAGCTGATACCGATTAAACGGCCGATTTTTTAATATATATTTGTAATAATGACAATTACAACACTGAATGAACACTTAACTTAATATAATGCAAAAATAAGATCAATTTTGTCTCAAATAAATAATGAAACATGTTCAATTTGGTTTAAATAATGCAAAAACAAAGTATTGGAGAAGTAAAAGTGCAATATGTGCTATGTAAAAAAGCAAACGTTTTGAGTTCCTTGCTCAGAACATATGAAAGCTGGTGGTTCCTTTTAACATGAGTCTTCAATATTCCCAGGTAAGAAGTTTTAGGTTGTAGTTATTATAGGACTATTTCTCTCTATACCATTTGTATTTCATATACCTTTGACTATTGGATGTTCTAATAGGTACTTTAGTATTGCCAGCCTAATCTCAGGAGTTGATAGGCTTGAAGTCATAAACAGTGCAATGCTTGAAGCACAGCAAAGAGCTGCTGGCAAATGCAGGACAGTGCTGTTTGAGTGAATGTTTACGAGCTTGCTGCTTCCTACCACCGCTCAGTGAGACTGCTCTATCAAATCATAGATTTAATTATAATATAATAACACACAGAAATACGAGCCTTAGGCCATTAATATGGTTAAATCCGGAAACTATCATTTCGAAAACAAAACGTTTATTCTTTCAGTGAAATACAGAACCGTTCAGTATTTTATTTAACGGGTGGCATCCATAAGTCTAAATATTGCTGTTACATTGCACAACCTTCAATGTTATGTCATAATTACGTAAAATCCTGGCAAATAAGTTCGCAACGAGGCAGGCAGCCCAAACTGTTGCATATACCCTGACTCTGCGTGCAATGAACGCAAGAGAAGTGACACAATTTCACCTGGTTAATATTGCCTGCTAACCAAGATTTATTTTAACTAAATATGCAGGTTTAAGAAAATATACTTCTGTGTATTGATTTTAATAAAGGCATTGATGTTTATGGTTAGGTACATTCATAAAACGATTGTGCTTTTTTCGCAAATGCGCTTTTGTTAAATCATTTCCCATTTGGCGAAGTTGGCTGTCTCTGTTAGGAACAAATAGTCTTCACACAGTTCGCAACGAGCCAGGCGGACCAAACTGCTGCATATACCCTGACTCTGATGCACAGAATGCAAGAGAAATTACACAATTTCCCTAGTTAAAATACATTCATGTTAGCAGGCATTATTAACTAAATATGCAGGTTTAAAAATGTATACTAGTGTATTGATTTTAAGAAAGGCGTTGATGTTTATGGTTAGGTACACATTGGTGCAACGACAGTGCTTTTTTTGCAAATGCGCTTGTTAAATCACCCGTTTGGCGAAGTAGGCTGTGATTCAATGATAAATTAACAGGCAGTGCATCGATTATTTGCAACGCAGGACAAGCTAGATAAACTAGTAATATAATCAACCATATGTAGTTCACGAGTGATTATGTTAAGATTGATTGTTTTTTATAAGCACCTTACCTTGGTGCACTCCTTGCTGCACTCGCATAACAGGTAGTCAGCCTGCCACGCAGTCTCCTCGTGGAGTGCAATATAATCAGCAATGATCGGTGTCCAAAAATGCCGATTACTGATTGTTATGAAAACTTGAAATCGGCCCTAAATAAAAAAATCGGCCATTCCGATGAATAGGTCGACCTCTAAAATGTACTACTGGTGATACATGTAATGGGGAATGGATAGACTAGCAATCAAATGCAAATAATTCACACAATGAAGATATGAAACAATGAATGTGCACAAATTGGCAGGAGAGCCCGCATTCTGGAGAGAGAAGTGCATCGTGCAGCCACATTCCCCTTCTTCTTGGACTGTGCCATCCCCAAACTGCCGCAATCAATTAGTTTAGTAAGATGGGCGCGAATAAGACAGGTGTCTAGTGGGCCATAAAAATATATACACTACTGATCAAAAGTTTGGGGTCACTTAGAAATGTCCTTATTTTTTTGTCCATTAAAATAACATCAAATTGATCAGAATTACAGTGTAGACATTGTTAATGTTGTAAATGGCTATTGTAGCTGGAAACGGCAGATTTTTTATGGAATATCTACATAGGCGTACAGAGGCCAGCAACCATCACTCCTGTGTTCCAATGGCACATTATGTTAGCTAATCCAAGTTGATCATTTTAAAAGGCTAATTGATCATTAGAAAACCATTTTTACAGTGATGTTAGCACAGCTGAAAACTGTTGTTCTGATTAAAGAAGCAATAAAACCTTCTTTAGATTAGTTGAGTATCTGGAGCATCAGCATTTGTGGGTTCGATTACAGGCTCAAAATGGCCAGAAACAAAGACCTTTCTTCTGAAACTCGTCAGTCTATTCTTATTCTGAGAAATGAATGCTATTCCATGCGAGAAATTGGAACGAAACTGAAGATCTCGTACAACGCTGTGTACTACTCCCTTCACAGAACAGAGCAAACTGTCTCTAACCAGAATAGAAACAGGAGTGGGAGGCCCCGGTGCACAACTGAGCAACAGGAAAAATAGTGTCTAGTTAGCAGTTTCATTAAATAGTACCCACATAACACCAGTCACAACTTCAACAGTGAAGAGGGAACTCCGGGATGCTGGCCTTTTAGGCAGAGTTCCTCTGTCCAGTGTCTGTGTTCTTTTGCCCATCTTAATATTTTCATTTTTTTGGACAGTATGAGATATGGCTTTTTCTTTGCAACTCTGCCTAGAAGGCCAGCATCCCAGAGTCGCCTCTTCTTTGGCGGTGAGGTGGCACACAGTGAAAGAGAGATGTGTATGTTTAAGGAAACACCTGGATACCTGTCTACCTAGCTGGCACCCAGGTAGGAGTGAAACATTAGCTCCTCTACAAAACAACATCAATAGCTGCAGGTGGAAGGCTTTAGCAATGCATACACCTTCACCAAACTTAGGGGGAAATAACAACAGTCTAGTGTTAGTGTGAGGGTGTGTGTGTGTCTAGGGTTCAAATTGACTAAACATTGACTTGTGACTCATAAGGGTGCCCTGATTGGTTTTGAGAGAGCTCAGCACCCTTATTTGTCTAACACTGTGTATGTATGTGTGTATGTGTGTGTGTGTGTGTGTGTGTGTGTGTGTGTGACCAAGACAACAAGGGCCTGGCAGCAGGACTCTGGTGCTGCTTCACTAATGCACACTTATAGGAAAATACCATTCAAAACATATATTTTGGTATTTATTTCATTAGTCCACTGTTGATACAGTTCCTAAATGTCAGCAGTCACGTTGTCAAGACATTGAAGAAGCAATGTGTCACCTGCCACATGATCATGTGCTAATTGAGGTGGCAGCACAAAAAATGTGCTTCCTCTGTTATCGGAGTGTGAGAGGGCGTGCGGGCAGTGTACGAGAGGACAGGCGGGTGGTGTGCGAGAGGGAGGACGGGCGGGCGTTGTGCGAGAGGGCGGGCGTTGTGCGAGAGGGCGGGCGGTGTGTGGCTCGTGTGTGTGAGAGTGCGAGCTAGTCTGGGCTTGTCGGCAATCCACTCGGCCGCTCCACAAATTGCTGTGTTTAATCAGTAGAGCTTCTTTCCAGGGAGCAGGGCAGGGAGGGTGGACATGACAGGTGGCAGGCAGCATTCTGTTAGCTACTGCTGCCTGACACTCTCCCTTCCTCTCTTTCCACCTCCTCTCCTGAGAGAAGCAAGTGAAGTCTCAAGCCTCATGGAGAGACAGACAGCATGGGAAGAGCGAGAGAGAAAGAGAGAGAAAGCGTGGAAAGAGCTAGGGAGAGCGTGGAAAGAGCGAGAGAGAGTGTGGAAAGAGAGAGAGAGCGAGGAAAGAGCGAGAGCGAGAGAGCGTGAGGAAAGAGCGAGAGCGAGAGAGCGTGAGGAAAGAGCGAGAGAGAGTGAGGAAAGAGCGAGAGAGAGCGAGGAAAGAGCGAGAGAGAGCGAGGAAAGAGCGAGAGAGAGCGAGGAAATAGCGAGAGAGAGCGAGGAAAGAGCGAGAGAGCGAGGAAAGAGCGAGAGAGAGCGAGGCAAGAGCGAGAGAGAGCGAGGAAAGAGTGAGGAAAGAGCGAGAGAGAGACAGCGAGGAAAGAGCGAGAGTGAGAGAGCGAGGAAAGAGCGAGAGCGCGAGGAAAGAGCGAGAGAGAGAGCGAGGAAAGAGCGAGAGAGAGAGCGAGGAAAGAGCGAGAGAGAGAGCGAGGAAAGAGCGAGAGAGAGAGCGAGGAAAGAGCGAGAGAGAGTGAGGAAAGAGCGAGAGAGAGAGCGAGGAAAGAGCGAGAGAGAGAGAGCGAGGAAAGAGCGAGAGAGCGAGGAAAGAGCGAGAGAGCGAGGAAAGAGCGAGAGAGCGAGCGAGGAAAGAGCAAGAGAGAGCGTGAAAAGAGCAAAAAGAGAGAAGAGGAAAGAGAATGAGGATCAAGAGAAAGAACATGTTTCTCGAAGGAGAGAATGTGTGTCTTTCCCAATGGAAGGCACATGTACAGTGAGGGAAAAAAGTATTTGATCCCCTGCTGATTCTGTACGTTTGCCCACTGACAAAGAAATGATCAGTCTATAATTTTAATGGTAGGTTTATTTGAACAGTGAGACAGAATAACAACAAAAAAAATCCAGAAAAACCCACGTCAAAAATTGATTCACATTTTAATGAAGGAAATTAGTATTTGACCCCTCTGCAAAACATGACTTAGTGGCAAAACCCTTGTTGTCAATTAGAGGTCAGAGGTTTCTTGTAGTTGGCCACCAGATTTGCACACATCTCAGGAGGGATTTTGTCCCACTCCTCTTTGCAGATCTGCTCCGAGTCATTAAGGTTTTGAGGCTGACGTTTGGCAACTCAAACCTTCAGCTCCCTCCACAGGTTTTCTATGGGATTAAGGTCGGGAGACTGGCTAGGCCACTCCAGGACCTTAATGTGCTTCTTCTTGAGCCATTCCTTTGTTGCCTTGGCCGTGTGTTTTGGGTCATTGTCATGCTGGAATACCCATGCACAACCCATTTTCAATGCCCTGGCTGAGGGAAGGAGGTTCTCACCCAAGATTTGATTGTACATGGCCCCGTCCATCGTCCCTTTGATGCGGTGAAGTTGTCCTGTCCCCTTAGCAGAAAAAAACCCCCAAAGCATAATGTTTCCACCTCCATGTTTGACGGTGGGGATGGTGTTCTTGGGGTCATAGGCAGCATTCCTCTTCCTCCAAACACAGCGAGTTGAGGTGATGCCAAAGAGCTCCATTTTGGTCTCCTCTGACCACAACACTTTCACCCAGTTGTCCTCTGAATCATTCAGATGTTCATTGGCAAACTTCAGACGGGCATGTATATGTGCTTTCTTGAGCAGGGGGACCTTGCGGGCGCTGCGGATTTCAGTCCTTCACGGCGTAGTGTGTTACCAATTGTTTTCTTGGTGACTATGGTCCCAGCTGCCTTGAGATCATTGACAAGATCCTCCCATGTAGTTCTGGGCTGATTCCTCACCGTTCTCATGATCATTGCAACTCCACAAGGTGAGATCTTGCATGGAGCCCCAGGCCGAGGGAGATTGACAGTTCTTTTGTGTTTCTTCCATTTGCGAACAATCTGGGTCTTGTAGCCCATTCCAGCCTTGTGTAGGTCTACAATATTGTCCCTGACATCCTTGGAGAGCTCTTTGGTCTTGGCTATGGTGGAGAGTTTGGAATCTGATTGATTGATTGCTTCTGTGGACAGGTGTCTTTTATACAGGTAACAAACTGAGATTAGGAGCACTCCCTTTAAGAGTGTGTTCCTAATCTTAGCTCGTTACCTGTATAAAAGACACCAGGGAGCCAGAAATCTTTCTGATTGAGAGGGGGTCAAATACTTATTTCCCTCATAATTTCTTTTGTTGTTATTCTGTCTCTCACTGTTCAAATAAACCTACCATTAAAATGATAGACTGATCATTTCTGTGTCATTGGGGAAACGTACAAAATCAGCAGGGGATCAAATACTTTTTTCCCTCACTGTATAGGCTATAGGTAAATAAGCTACACAGTGGTCAGCCAGCCTTTTGCCTTTTCTTAGGCAGTCACTGTAAATAAGAATTTGTTCTTAACCAGTTGCATCTCTAGGGGCGCTATTTCATTTTTGGATAAAAAACGTTCTCGTTTTAAGCGCGATATTTTGTCACGAAAAGATGCTCGACTATGCATATTCTCATATTGACAGTTTTGGAAAGAAAACACTCTGAAGTTTCAGAATCTGCAAAGATTTTGTCTGTAAGTGCCCCAGAACTCATTCTACAGGCGAAACCAAGATGATACGTTAAACAGGAAATGAGCAGAATTTCTGAAGCTCTGTTTTCTAATGTCTCCTTATATGGCTGTGAATGCGACAGGAATAAGCTTAGACCTTCTGCCGTTTCCCCAAGATGTCGGCAGCATTGTGACGTATTTGTAGGCATATCATTGGAAGATTGACCATAAGAGACTACATTTTCCAAGTGTCCGCCTGGTGTCCTGCGTCGAAACTGGTGCGTAAAGCCATGTGCAAGTATTTTTCCATTTGATTGAGAGGGGAAACCATGCTTCCACAAACGATATATCATCGAAGAGATATGTGAAAAACACCTTGAGGATTGATTCTAAACAACGTTTGCCATGTTTTCAGTCGATATTATGGAGTTAATTTGGAAAAAAGTTCGCGTTTTGAGGACTGAATTTTCGTTTTTTTTTGGTAGCCAAATGTGATGTACAAAACGGAGCTATTTCTAATACACAAAGAATCTTTTTGGAAAAACTGAGCATCTGCTATCTAACTGAGAGTCTCCTCATTGAAAACATCTGAAGTTCTTCAAAGGTAAATGATTTTATTTGAAGGCTTTTATGTTTTTGTTGAAATGTTGCGTGCTGGATGCTAACGCTAATGCTAACGCTAAATGCTACGCTAGCTAGCTACTTTTACACAAATTATTGTTTTCCTATGGTTGAGAAGCATATTTTGAAAATCTGAGATGACAGTGTTGTTTACAAAAGGCTAAGCTTGAGAGATGGCATATTTATTTCATTTCATTTGCGATTTTCATGAATAGTTAACGTTGTGTTATGCTAATGAGCTTGCTGATAGATTTACACAATCCTGGATACAGGGTTTTTTTCATAGCTAAACGTGACGCAGAAAACGGAGCGATTTGTCCTAAACAAATAATCTTTCAGGAAAAACTGAACATTTGCTATCTGAGAGTCTCCTCATTGAAAACATCTGAAGTTCTTCAAAGGTAAATGATTTTATTTGAATGCTTTTCTGTTTTTTTGTGTAAATGTTGCCAGCTGAATGCTAATGCTAAATGCTACGCTAAATGCTACGTTAGCCATCAATACTGTTACACAAATGCTTGTTTTGCAATGGTTGAGAAGCATATTTTGAAAATCTGAGATGACAGTGTTGTTAACAAAAGGCTAAGCTTGAGAGCTAGCATATTTATTTCATTTCATTTGCGATTTTCATGAATAGTTAACGTTGCGTTATGGTAATGAGCTTGAGTCTGTATTCACGATCCCGGATCCGGGATGGGGAGATCAGAAAGGTTAACTGACTTGCCTGGTTAAATAAAGTTTAAATAAATAAAAATGAAAAAGCAGACACCCTCCTTCTGAGCAGCTGTCAATCTGTAGCAGTAACAGAAACAGGAGAGATCCACTCGACCCTGTCCAATGAGTGACGACTTCACCTCTTCTTCATGGTAACCATGACTACATGCTGTGGCGGATTTAGGTATGGCCTAGATGAGCGGCATCTTGCCTGCGGTGGCACGGGGCACCCGCACAAAATTAATAAATAAAAGATATACAATATTCAGAATGTTGACATTTGTGTGATCGGTTTTCTATCGCTCATTTGCACATCACGTCAATGATATCATGTCACCGTGTGGGACTGTAGGTATATTCACCTTGTCTGAGTGGGCGCCCCGATCCTAGTTTGTGAGCTAAGTAGGCTACTTTCTGGGAAGGTCTCCCACTCAGAAGTACGAGATGGGGAGGGGGGCGGGGGTAGGTTGACCTCAGGTCTCCCCACTGGAAGCCAGAGGTAGGGGGGCGGGGGTAGGTTGACCTCAGGTCTCCCCACTGGAAGCCAGAGGTAGGGGGGGGGGGGGGTAGGTTGACCTCGGGTCTTCCCACTGGAAGCCCGAGGTAGGGTGAGCAGGGGAATCTATCAAATATCGCACCTCTAACTTTGTAGAGTACTAATGCAATTAGATGTGTAATTTAGTTTGTGTGTTTCTTGTTTGAAATTCAATAGTGTAATAATCAGGTTCTATTCTTTATAAGTGTGTTATTCTATTTGTGTATTTGTGTCATAGAGGATTTGTACAACTTAGTTTTATTTGTGTTTTTTGTTTGCAATAGGGTAATAATTAAATTCTCTTTTCTATTTGTATTTACAGTGCCTTGCGAAAGTATTCGGCCCCCTTGAACTTTGCGACCTTTTGCCACATTTCAGGCTTCAAACATAGATATAAAACTGTATTTTTTTGTGAAGAATCAACAACAAGTGGGACACAATCATGAAGTGGAACGACATTTATTGGATATTTCAAACTTGTTTAACAAATCAAAAACTGAAAAATTGGGCGTGCAAAATAAAAAATTTCACAAAAAAATACAGTTTTATATCTTTATGTTTGAAGCCTGAAATGTGGCAAAAGGTCGCAAAGTTCAAGGGGGCCGAATACTTTCGCAAGGCACTGTATATACTACAATTTGTTTCTATTTGTCTTTGTTAATTATTTTTGATATTTATGAATCTTATTTTTTGTATATGTTTTTAAAATGTCATGATTATTTACAGGTGTTAAAAAAATGACAGTTAGGTCACGGGTGCACCTCAGCCACGCTCAAGGTACTAAACGATATCATAACCGCCATCGATAAAAGACAGTACTGTGCAGCCGTCTTCAACGACCTTGCCAAGGCTTTCGACTCTGTCAATCACCATATTCTTATCGGCAGACTCAGTAGCCTCGGTTTTTCGGATGACTGCCTTGCCTGGTTCACCAATTACTTTGCAGACAGAGTTCAGTGTGTCAAATCGGACGGCATGCTGTCCGGTCCTCTGGCAGTCTCTATGGGGGTGCCACAGGGTTCAATCCTCGGGCCGACTCTTTTCTCTGTATATATCAATGATGTTGCTCTTGCTGCGGGCGATTCCCTGATCCACCTCTACGCAGACGACACCATTCTATATACTTCCGGCCCGTCCTTGGACACTGTGCTATCTAACCTCCAAACGAGCTTCAATGCCATACAACACTCCTTCCGTGGCCTCCAACTGCTCTTAAACACTAGTAAAACCAAATGCATGCTTTTCAACCGTTCTGACCTGACCAGCATCACCACCCTGGATGGTTCCGACCTTGAATGTGGACATCTATAAGTACCTAGGTGTCTGGCTAGACTGTAAACTCTCCTTCCAGACTCATATCAAACATCTGCAATCGAAAATCAAATCAAGAATTGGCTTTCTATTCCGCAACAAAGCCTCCTTCACTCACGCCGCCAAACTTACCCTACTAAAACTGACTATCCTACCGATCCTCGACTTCGCCGATGTCATCTACAAAATTGCTTCCAACACTCTACTCAGCAAACTGGATGCAGTTTATCACAGTGCCATCCGTTTCGTCACTAAAGCACCTTATACCACCCACCACTGCGACTTGTATGCTCTAGTTGGCTGGCCCTCGCTACATATTCGTCGCTAGACCCACTGGCTCCAGGTCATCTACAAGTCCATGCTAGGTAAAGCTCCGCCTTATCTCAGTTCACTGGTCACGATGGCAACACCCATCCAGCACGCGCTCCAGCAGGTGTATCTCACTGATCATCCCTAAAGCCAACACCTCATTTGGCCGCCTTTCATTCCAGTTCTCTGCTGCCTGTGACTGGAACAAATTGCAAAAATCGCTGAAGGTGGAGACTTTGATCTCCCTCACCAACTTCATCTGCTATCTGAGCAGCTAACCGATTGCTGCAGCTGTACATAGTCTATCGGTAAATAGCCCACCCATTTTTACCTACCTCATCCCCATACTGTTTTTATTTATTTACTTTTCTGCTCTTTTGCACACCAATATCTCTACCTGTACATGACCATCTGATCATTTATCACTCCAGTGTTATTAATCTGCAAAATTGTAATTATTCGCCTACCTCCTCATGCCTTTTGCACACAATGTATATAGACTCCCCCTTTTTTTTCTTCTACTGTGTTATTGACTTGTTAATTGTTTACTTACTCCATGTGTAACTTTGTGTTGTCTGTTCACACTGCTATGCTTTATCTTGGCCAGGTCGCAGTTGCAAATGAGAACTTGTTCTCAACTAGCCTACCTGGTTAAATAAAGGTGAAATTATTATTATTTTTTTTTAAAGTGCAGAATGGCGTGGGGGTTTCACCCTGGGAGCCATACAACCTAGAACCGCCACTGCCTACATGGAACTGTACTCCACATCAAGTTACTCATGTAAGCAGTAAAATTAGATACAAAAAAAAACAGATAAAAAAAATACACCTTATGGAACAGTGGGGACTGTGAAGCAACACAAACACATGGATACAAACACACAATAACATACACACTAAACATTTTGTGTTGTAGATATGTGGTAGTGGAGTAGGGACCTGAGGGAACACACTTAATATGTTGTGAAATCTGTTGTGAATGTTTTTAGTTTTTTTTACATGTAGAACTGCCTTAATTTAGCTGGACCACAGGAAGAGTAGTTGCTGCCTTGGCAGCAGCTAATGGGATCCATAATAAATACAAAGATAAAAACACCACTGCCATCTAGTGGTGTCAGGTATATTGCCCTAAACACACAATTTACAGTGCCATCAAATCAAAGAAATCTCACAGCCGATTCAATCACATTCTGCATAAAAAGTCTCTGTTGCTCCTCATATTATCACTATAATATAAATGATTTTCCATAATATAGGTAGTAATCTATTCACTATTATAAACTGGGCGGTTCAAACCCTGAATGCTGATTGGCTGAAAGCCAGATACGACAAAACATTTCTTTATAATGCTCTAATTACGTTGGCAACCAGTTTATAATAGCAGTAAGGCACCTCAGGGGTTTGTGATATATGGCCAATATACCACGGCTAAGGGTTGTATCCAGGCACTCAGCAATGCGTCGTGCCCAAGAACAGCCCTCTGCCGTGGTATATTGGCCATATATCACACCCCCTCGGAACTTATTGCTTAAGGAAGGTAAAAGCAGGAGGGACCAGCACAAATATGACTGTAACGATACCATTCTGGCTAAACCCAAATTGGTGTAATGTAGTCTGTGTGTATACACCCAGTGTGTGTCTATGTAGCCAGTGTGTGTGTGTACCCAGTGTGTGTGTGGTGTGTGTGTACCCAGTGTGTGTGTGTGTATGTTTAGGTGACTCACTAAGGTCTTCTGCCAGCTGTACTCTGCGTCCGGTGATGAGGTGGACCTTCCTCTCGTTGTCCTCACCAAAGTCCTCCAGCACCTCCTTCACGTTCTTTTCCAGGCGCCGGACTGAGTGTGCAAATGCAAACACACAACCCCACACACACACACCCAGAGACAAAATGTCAGACATCAAAGATAGGGAACACAGGCCTCCAGACAGACAAGGCAAGGCAGGCCTCCAGACAGACGGGCCTCCAGACAGACAAGACAGGCCTCCAGACAGACAAGACAAGACAGACAGGCCTCCAGACAGACAAGACAGGGCAGACCTCCAGACGAGACAGGCCTCCAGACGAGACAGGCCTCCAGACGAGACAGGCCTCCAGACGAGACAGGCCTCCAGACGAGACAGGCCTCCAGACAAGACAGGCCTCCAGACAAGACAGGCCTCCAGACAAGACAGGCCTCCAGACAGGGGCCTATACAGCCCTGTAACACAGCCCCAGATCTAGTCCCAGCCTACCCTCTGTGTTGATGAGCTGCTGTCTGAGTGTGTTGGCTGTGATGAGCAGCATCCTCTGAATCCTCCAGAACAGGACTACATCATTGCACTCCAGCTGTGGTGAGAGAGCAACATGATGCACTGAGACAGGGCATGTATTATATTATTAAGTTACATGCAACAGTCAGAGACAACAGGATGTTGTGTAGATGGACAACTTACTACAGTCCACAAAGGGTTACAAAATTCCAATATCTTTCCCAGATTTCCAAGATATTCCAAAAATCTTTCTAGGAATCTTCCAACCGGGATTTCTGGAATTACAGAGAACGTTGGGAAAGTTACTGGAATTTTGCAAACCTACGTCCAAACCTAGGTGCCTCTGAAAACCTACGTCCCTCTGAAAACCTACGTCCCTCTGAAAACCTACGTCAAACCTACGTCCAAACCTACGTCCCTCTGAAATCAGCTAACTCTGGCAGCTTACCAAAGAGCCTAGGACCCTTACCTCCGAGTCAACAAATTGTCTCTGGTAGTAGTAGAAGCCTCGTCTACACAGGTTACAGTGATGCAGCGCCTTCTGCAGGAAGTGACGTCGGTACAGCTGGTGCCACGTGTCCTTGATCTAGAAATACAGGAAGTAAAAGAGGGAACCGAAGTGAGAGAGGAAATGTATAGGCAAAAGACATGCAGAGCTGTGGTCGAGAGGTAACTCTTCCTGGCACGTCACATATACAACAACAACGGAGACGGGGTTCAATACCCGCGTCCACCTCTCCCACACCTGCTGGTCTCCCTCTCTGATTACATTACTGTCTGAAGTAAGAATAGGTATGAGTCCTCAAAACAGACAATGTCAAAAATCCATATTTAACTAAAGATCACATTGTTTTCAAATACAGTAAAAGTAATTGGTGGAATGTGTCTTGAACACAACGTTCATTTGCCGGGGCACAAAAAAACAAGGCAAGCATCACACAGTTCTTCTCCCTAAATTCCATTTCCCCTCCATGTTTCACTCATTCAATTGCGTTCCGACCACTCCCTCTGCACACGCGTGCCGAGTTTGCACACAAGCTCCAGTTAGGCCTACAGAAATAAATGCCTATAAAAAGGTGGGCATAAAAAAATCCCTCTAACTGACGGGATACACAAGCTACATTCCATGCCAAACGACAACAGTTTTATCACTAATTCAAAATGGACTGGTTAATTGAAGTACGAAAGTGTGTTGAAACAACGAGCTGCAGTTTGGGAATAATTGCTTCTCGTCTATTTTCCGCTAAGGCTACTTTGCGAACTGCTAGTACCATTTAGAATAGGTTAGCCTAGGCTATAACCCCACTAAACATACAGGTTCCACACTGAGCATATGGCTAAGGCTACTTTGCGAACTGCTAGTACCATTTAGAATAGGTTAGCCTAGGCTATAACCCCACTAAACATACAGGTTCCACACTGAGCATATGGCTAAGGCTACTTTGCGAACTGCTAGTACCATTTAGAATAGGTTAGCCTAGGCTATAACCCCACTAAACATACAGGTTCCACACTGAGCATATGGAAACACACTTTGATGAAGACAAAGAGCATATTTTCATCAGAGTCATTGAGCTATGGCCTACTCATCAAATAGATGTAGTGGCCGTAATTCATCACCATGCAGCCAGTGTTCAATGTAGAACTGTTAATTACATTTAGAAAATGACAAAGAACACGCAAAATAAAATCTAATCAAATGTATGCAGGCCATTAGCAAAAAGACGACAGATTTTGGTTTGTAACCCTGAAAAAAAATTGGTCTTTCAAAAGGAGCCAAACTAAGCCCTGTTTCAAACGGTCACAGAGAATAACTCTCCCAGAGAGGCACCACTTCGCAATGGCAACTTTTCTTATCTGGAAAAATATTCTGTTCTATTTTATTCTGTTATATTACATCATGTTTTTTTTTGCTATAAAATAGGTGTCTTGACTGTAGGGCCCCTGACCCCATTTAGTCGACTGGTCTATTGAATGGTCGACAGGCTGTTGGGCGACCAAGATTTCTTTAGAAAAGCAATAGAACCCCCCAAAAATGGTGTACAAGATACTTGTCTGATTGGTACTAGTCTGAGTGGACTCAACCATTGTGGAGGCCTTGAGGATGGCACAGTCCATCACTCTAAGACATGTGCTACTGAAATTGTATGAGGTTATATTACGTAAGAACACTAACAACATTTGTATTATTGAATTGGCGACTTTTCCTCAACCATGCTGCTAAGTGCATAATAGAGAAGTTATTGAATATTGGTGTTGAGAACAACGAGGCAGCAGCGGAGTTCAGGGACGAGAGAACAGCCCTCGTCTAATGGAAGTGAGGAGACGAGGGAACAGCCCTCGTCTAATGGAAGTGAGGAGACGAGAGAACAGCCCTCGTCTAATGGAAGTGAGGAGACGAGAGAACAGCCCTCGTCTAATGGAAGTGAGGAGACGAGAGAACAGCCCTCGTCTAATCTAAGTGAGGAGACGAGAGAACAGCCCTCGTCTAATGGAAGTGAGGAGACGAGAGAACAGCCCTCGTCTAATGGAAGTGAGGAGACGAGAGAACAGCCCTCGTCTAATGGAAGTGAGGAGACGAGAGAACAGCCCTCGTCTAATGGAAGTGAGGAGACGAGAGAACAGCCCTCGTCTAATGGAAGTGAGGAGACGAGAGAACAGCCCTCGTCTAATGGAAGTGAGGAGACGAGAGAACAGCCCTCGTCTAATGGAAGTGAGGAGACGAGAGAACAGCCCTCGTCTAATCTAAGTGAGGAGACGAGAGAACAGCCCTCGTCTAATGGAAGTGAGGAGACGAGAGAACAGCCCTCGTCTAATGGAAGTGAGGAGACGAGAGAACAGCCCTCGTCTAATGGAAGTGAGGAGACGAGAGAACAGCCCTCGTCTAATGGAAGTGAGGAGACGAGAGAACAGCCCTCGTCTAATGGAAGTGAGGAGACGAGAGAACAGCCCTCATCTAATGGAAGTGAGGAGATGAGAGAACAGCCCTCGTCTAATGGAAGTGAGGAGACGAGAGAACAGCCCTCGTCTAATGGAAGTGAGGAGACGAGAGAACAGCCCTCGTCTAATGGAAGTGAGGAGACGAGAGAACAGCCCTCGTCTAATAGAAGTGAGGAGACGAGAGAACAGCCCTCGTCTAATAGAAGTGAGGAGACGAGAGAACAGCCCTCGTCTAATAGAAGTGAGGAGACGAGAGAACAGTCCTGGCCTAATAGAAGTGAGGAGACGAGAGAACAGCCCTTGTCTAATAGAAGTGAGGAGACCAGAGAACAGCCCTCGTCTAATAGAAGTGAGGAGACGAGAGAACAGCCCTCGTCTAACGGAAGTGAGGAGACGAGAGAACAGTCACACAAATATATGGCTCTAATTTATCAATGCAAACAACGTATATATCTCCACGTATGCTAGAATTTAGTAAGAAATGTACACATGGTTGATAAATGAGGGCCCTGGTTCCAGGTTCTCACCAGGACAGGGTCCACCTCCACCCCTCCAGGTTCTCACCAGGACAGGAGTCACCTCCACCCCTCCAGGTTCTCACCAGGACAGGAGTCACCTCCACCCCTCCAGGTTCTCACCAGGACAGGGTCCACCTCCACCCCTCCAGGTTCTCACCAGGACAGGGTCCAACTCGACCCCTCCAGGTTCTCACCAGGACAGGAGTCACCTCCACCCCTCCAGGTTCTCACCAGGACAGGGTCCACCTCCACCCCTCCAGGTTCTCACCAGGACAGGGTCCACCTCCACCCTCCAGGTTCTCACCAGGACAGGGTCCACCTCCACCCCACGACCCACAGGTTCTCACCAGGACAGAGTCACCTCCACTCCTCCAGGTTCTCACCAGGACAGGGTCCACCTCCACCCTCCAGGTTCTCACCAGGACAGGGTCCACCTCCACCCCACGACCCTCCAGGTTCTCACCAGGACAGGGTCTACCTCCACCCCTCAGCCCTCCAGGTTCTCACCAGGACAGGGTCCACCTCCACCCCACAACCCTCCAGGTTCTCACCAGGACAGGGTCTACCTCCACCCCTCAGCCCTCCAGGTTCTTACCAGGACAGGGTCCACCTCCACCCCTCGACCCTCCAGGTTCTTGCGGACGGTTGTGACCTCGTCGTTGGCCAGGTATGCTGTGTGGTCCTCATGGAGTTTTAGCAGGCGCTCCAGCTCCTTTTTGGTTTCGTTGCAGATGTGCTGTTCGGGCGAGCGGCTCGTCCAGCTCATCCAGCGTTGTTTCCAGTAAGGACCTGCCATGTCATTTATCACTGAGTCAGCTAGAGAGAAAGAGAGAGAGCGAGAGAGAGAGAGAGAGAGAGAGAGAGAGAGAGAGAGAGAGAGAGAGAGTGAGAGAGAGAGAGAGAGAGAGAGAGAGTGATGAAGGGGAGTGAGAAGAGAAGATGGCAAGAAAGACAGAGATAGTGGTAGTAAGAGAGACAGAGCAGAGATAGTGGTAGTAAGAGAGACAGAGCAGAGATAGGAGGGGGAGAAATATTTGAATGTCTGACATATCCGACCATAACCCAGAAAGTAGGTGAAGTAAATAAAGCATGTGACAGAACAGGGGAGAAGTCATGGTGGGGGTGTATAACCCACTGTCTTTGAGGCGTGCCTGCAGGGTCTCCTCCATGAACTGGATGGCTGCGTCCCACTGGGGCTTGTCTGTGATGGAGCGGTCCTCCAGAGTATTGTGCTGGATCACCCTCTGACAACACACAGAGAGGAGAAACTACATTACCCACAAGGCATGGCAAGACAGGAAAAAAATGCATACTAATGTTTGCCTGCTGTATATGTGGTTGAATATGACAAAGTGTGTGTGTGCCTGTTTGTAAACGTACGCATGTCTGTACAGGCGCATGAATGTGTGTACACGGGCACGTGTGTGTGTGTGTGTGTGTGTGTGTGTGTGTGCAGGGATTTTTTAAATCTTGGGGTTTTCCGGTCGCCCAACAGTGTGAAAGAAAATATATACAGTATCAGTCAAAAGTTGGGACACACCTACTCATTCAAGGGTCTTTATTTTTTGCTATTTTCTATATTGTAGAATAATAGTGAAGACATCAAAACTATGAAATAACACATGGAAAGTGTTAAACAAAATCAAAATATATTTTCTATTTGAGATTCTTAAAAGTAGCCACCTTTTGCCTTGATGACAGCTTTGCATACTCTTGGCATTCTCTCAACCAGCTTCAGTAGGTAGTCACCTGGAATGCATTTCAATTAACTAGTGTACCTTGTTAAAAGTTCATTTGTGTAATTTCTTTCCTTCTTAATGCATTTGAGCCAATCAATCAGTTGTGTTGTGACAAGGTAGGGGAAGATATACAGAAGATAGCCCTATTTGGTAAAAGACCAAGTCCATATTATAGCAAGAACAGCTCAGCTCAAATAAGCAAAGAGAAACGACAGTCCATCATTACTTTAAGACATGAAGGTCAGTCAATAAGGAACATTTCAAGAACTTTGAAAGTATCTTCAAGTGCAGTAGCAGAAGGCACAAAGCGCTATGATGAAACTGGCTCTCATGAGGACCGCCACAGGAAAGGAAGACCCAGAGTTAACTGTCTCTCATGAGGACCGCCACAGGAAAGGAAGACCCAGAGTTACCTCTACTGCAGAGGATAAGTTCATTAGAGTTAACTGCACGTCAGATTGCAGCCTAAATAAATGCTTCACAGTGTTCAAGTAACAGACATCTCAACATCAACTGTTCAGAGGAGACTGTAAATCAGACCTTCATGGTTGAATTGCTGCAAAGAAACCACTACTAAAGGACACCAATAAGAAGAAGAGACTTGCTTGGGCTAAGAAACACGAGCAAGGGACATTAGACTTGTGTAAATCTGTCCTCTGGTCTGATGAAACCTGTTTAAATTGATCATTCTTGAGATGTTCCTACAACTTGATTGCAGTCTACCTGTGGTAAATTCAATTGATTGAACATTACTTGGAAAGGCACACACCTGTCTTTATAAGGTCCCACAGTTGACAGTGCATGTCAGTGGAAAAACCAATACTTCCCGAATGCACTGTATACACATATACGTGGACACCCCTTCAAATTAGTTGATTTGGCTATTTCAGCCAAACCCATTTCTGACAGGTGTATATAATCAAGCACACAGCCATGCATTCTCCATAGACAAACATTGGCAGTAGAATGGCCTTACTGAAGAGCTCAGTGACATCCAATGTGACAACGTCATAGAATGCCACCTTTCCAACTAGTCAGTTGGTCAACATTCTGCCCTGCTAGATCTTCCCCAGTCAACTGTAAGTGCTGTTATTGAGAAGTGGAAACGTCAAGGAGAAACAACGGCTCAGCCGTAAGCTAACAGAACGGGACCTCAAAGTGCTGAAGTGCGTAAAAATGTTCTGTCCTTGGTAGCAACACTCACGACCGAGTTCGAAACTGCCTCTGGTAGCAAAATCAGCACAATAACTGTTCGTCGGGAGCTTCATAAAATGGGTTTCCATGGCCGAGCAGCCACACACAAGACTAAGAACACCATGTGCAATGCCAAGCGTCGGCTGGAGTGGTGGGAAGTTCGCCCATTTGAACTCCGCAGCAATGGAAAGATGTTCTCTGGAGTGATGAATCACGCTTCGCCATCTGGCAGTTCGGCGGACGAATCTGGTTTTGGCGGATGCCAAGAGAATGCTTCCTGCACCAATGCATAGTGCCAAATGTAAAGTTTGGTGGAGGATTAATAATGGTCTGGGCCCATTTTCTATGGTTCTGGCAAGGCCCTTTAGTTCCAGTGAAGGGAAATCTTAATTCTACAGCATACAATTAACTTCTAGACGATTTTGTGCTTCCAACTTTGTGGCAACAGTTTGAGGAAGGTCCTTTCCTGTTTCAGCATGACAATGCCGCTGTGCACAAAGTGAGGTTCATACCAAAATGTGTTGTCGAGATCAGTGGTGAAGAACTTGACTGGCCTGCACAGAGCCTTGACCACAACCACAATGAAAGCCTTTGGGATGAAGTGGAATGCTGACTGCAAGCCAGGCCTAATCGCTCAACATCAGCGCCCGACCTCACTAATGCTCGTGGCTGAATGGAAGCAGGTCCCCGCAGCAATGTTACCACATCTAGTGGAAAGCCTTCCCAGAAGAGTAGAGGCTGTTATAGCAGCAAAGGGAGGGGACCAACTCCATATTAATGCCCATGAATTTGGAATGAGATGTTTGACAAGCAGGTGTCCATATACTTTTGGTCATGTAGTGTACATCCATCCATCATTTTTGTATTGATACATTTTGGGATGGAAAAACGCTTTCAGTGTTAACTTAAACTACTGACAATCTGGCATATATTTTTGTTATAATATAATCTTTCAGAACTAACAAGCTAGACATTTAGGGAGAATCAAAAATGTGAAAAACAATGAATTTAGCATGACTGATTGTTATTATGTTTGAGCAACACCACATTGGCCATGGCAAAATGCATAAAACTGCCAAAATGTATGTCAGCTCCATTGAGAAACGTGTAGAATTGCAGGAAATGGTCTTAAATTGTACTATTTCTCTACACAGATGGTAGCCTCTAAAATATTCTCGAAAATTCACTCCACCCATTGCCACGCCCACCACCTAAGCTCTTTTTGATCCAGAAGAAACCCTGGTGTGTGTGTGTAAGTAAGTGTACCAGGCTGTCCATGGCTGTCTCGTTCCACTTGTGCCTCTTGATACTCTCGTCCTTCACCGCCTCCTTCAGCTTGTCAAAAATGTCGTCCTGGTCCTTCCCTTTGTACTCCGCCATGAAGCGGGCAAACTCCTCCTGCAGCGTCTCCCAGGCAACCTGGAGGACAGAGAGCCAGGTATCAACACGACACCATGGCCTGCTACAGACAGCACTACAACACCCATACACCACTCCTGTCAGACCAACCAGAACACATATATTTGACTGGCACAGTAAATCCAATCTTCAATGATCTAAATTATCTCTCGACTTAGACCTGACACCAACATCTCCTTATGACATGCATCTCCACCGTTAGCAAGAAGAGGTTTAAAGAGCTATTGAGGCAGCAGCAGAACTCTACCTCTAATGCTTTGTGAGGCAGCAGCAGCAGAACTCTACCTCTAATGCTTTGTGAGGCAGCAGCAGCAGAACTCTACCTCTAATGCTTTGTGAGGCAGCAGCAGCAGAACGCTACCTCTAATGCTTTGTGAGGCAGCAGCAGCAGAACTCTACCTCTAATGCTTTGTGAGGCAGCAGCAGCAGAACTCTACCTCTAATGCTTTGTGAGGCAGCAGCAGCAGAACTCTACCTCTAATGCTTTGTGAGGCAGCAGCAGCAGAACTCTACCTCTAATGCTTTGTGAGGCAGCAGCAGCAGAACGCTACCTCTAATGCTTTGTGAGGCAGCAGCAGCAGAACTCTACCTCTAATGCTTTGTGAGGCAGCAGCAGCAGAACTCTACCTCTAATGCTTTGTGAGGCATCAGCAGAACTCTACCTCTAATGCTTTGTGAGGCAGCAGCAGAACTCTACCTCTAATACGTTGTGAGGCAGCAGCAGAACTCTACCTCTAATGCTTTGTGAGGCAGCAGCAGAACTCTACCTCTAATACGTTGTGAGGCAGCAGCAGCAGAACTCTACCTCTAATGCTTTGTGAGGCAGCAGCAGCAGAACTCTACCTCTAATGCTTTGTGAGGCAGCAGCAGAACTCTACCTCTAATACGTTGTGAGGCAGCAGCAGCAGAACTCTACCTCTAATACGTTGTGAGGCAGCAGCAGCAGAACTCTACCTCTAATGCTTTGTGAGGCAGCAGCAGCAGAACTCTACCTCTAATACGTTGTGAGGCAGCAGCAGAACTCTACCTCTAATGCTTTGTGAGGCAGCAGCAGAACTCTACCTCTAATACGTTGTGAGGCAGCAGCAGAACTCTACCTCTAATACATTGTGAGGCAGCAGCAGCAGAACTCTACCTCTAATGCTTTGTGAGGCATCAGCAGAACTCTACCTCTAATACGTTGTGAGGCAGCAGCAGCAGAACTCTACCTCTAATTCTTTGTGAGGCAGCAGCAGAACTCTACCTCTAATGCTTTGTGAGGCAGCAGCAGAACTCTACCTCTAATACGTTGTGAGGCAGCAGCAGAACTCTACCTCTAATACATTGTGAGGCAGCAGCAGCAGAACTCTACCTCTAATGCTTTGTGAGGCATCAGCAGAACTCTACCTCTAATACGTTGTGAGGCAGCAGCAGCAGAACTCTACCTCTAATTCTTTGTGAGGCAGCAGCAGAACTCTACCTCTAATGCTTTGTGAGGCAGCAGCAGAACTCTACCTCTAATACGTTGTGAGGCAGCAGCAGAACTCTACCTCTAATACATTGTGAGGCAGCAGCAGCAGAACTCTACCTCTAATGCTTTGTGAGGCATCAGCAGAACTCTACCTCTAATACGTTGTGAGGCAGCAGCAGCAGAACTCTACCTCTAATTCTTTGTGAGGCAGCAGCAGAACTCTACCTCTAATGCTTTGTGAGGCAGCAGCAGCAGAACTCTACCTCTAATACGTTGTGAGGCAGCAGCAGAACTCTACCTCTAATGCTTTGTGAGGCAGCTGCAGCAGAACTCTACCTCTAATGCTTTGTGAGGCAGCAGCAGAACTCTACCTCTAATACGTTGTGAGGCAGCAGCAGAACTCTACCTCTAATACGTTGTGAGGCAGCAGCAGCAGAACTCTACCTCTAATTCTTTGTGAGGCAGCAGCAGAACTCTACCTCTAATGCTTTGTGAGGCATCAGCAGAACTCTACCTCTAATACGTTGTGAGGCAGCAGCAGCAGAACTCTACCTCTAATTCTTTGTGAGGCAGCAGCAGAACTCTACCTCTAATGCTTTGTGAGGCAGCAGCAGAACTCTACCTCTAATACGTTGTGAGGCAGCAGCAGAACTCTACCTCTAATACATTGTGAGGCAGCAGCAGCAGAACTCTACCTCTAATTCTTTGTGAGGCAGCAGCAGAACTCTACCTCTAATGCTTTGTGAGGCATCAGCAGAACTCTACCTCTAATACGTTGTGAGGCAGCAGCAGCAGAACTCTACCTCTAATTCTTTGTGAGGCAGCAGCAGAACTCTACCTCTAATGCTTTGTGAGGCATCAGCAGAACTCTACCTCTAATACGTTGTGAGGCAGCAGCAGCAGAACTCTACCTCTAATTCTTTGTGAGGCAGCAGCAGAACTCTACCTCTAATGCTTTGTGAGGCAGCAGCAGAACTCTACCTCTAATACGTTGTGAGGCAGCAGCAGAACTCTACCTCTAATACATTGTGAGGCAGCAGCAGCAGAACTCTACCTCTAATTCTTTGTGAGGCAGCAGCAGAACTCTACCTCTAATGCTTTGTGAGGCATCAGCAGAACTCTACCTCTAATACGTTGTGAGGCAGCAGCAGCAGAACTCTACCTCTAATTCTTTGTGAGGCAGCAGCAGAACTCTACCTCTAATGCTTTGTGAGGCAGCAGCAGCAGAACTCTACCTCTAATGCTTTGTGAGGCAGCAGCAGAACTCTACCTCTAATGCTTTGTGAGGCAGCAGCAGAACTCTACCTCTAATACGTTGTGAGGCAGCAGCAGCAGAACTCTACCTCTAATACGTTGTGAGGCAGCAGCAGCAGAACTCTACCTCTAATGCTTTGTGAGGCAGCAGCAGAACTCTACCTCTAATGCTTTGTGAGGCATCAGCAGAACTCTACCTCTAATACGTTGTGAGGCAGCAGCAGCAGAACTCTACCTCTAATTCTTTGTGAGGCAGCAGCAGAACTCTACCTCTAATGCTTTGTGAGGCAGCAGCAGAACTCTACCTCTAATGCTTTGTGAGGCAGCAGCAGAACTCTACCTCTAATACGTTGTGAGGCAGCAGCAGCAGAACTCTACCTCTAATACGTTGTGAGGCAGCAGCAGCAGAACTCTACCTCTAATTCTTTGTGAGGCAGCAGCAGAACTCTACCTCTAATGCTTTGTGAGGCATCAGCAGAACTCTACCTCTAATACGTTGTGAGGCAGCAGCAGCAGAACTCTACCTCTAATTCTTTGTGAGGCAGCAGCAGAACTCTACCTCTAATGCTTTGTGAGGCAGCAGCAGCAGAACTCTACCTCTAATGCTTTGTGAGGCAGCAGCAGAACTCTACCTCTAATGCTTTGTGAGGCAGCAGCAGAACTCTACCTCTAATACGTTGTGAGGCAGCAGCAGCAGAACTCTACCTCTAATACGTTGTGAGGCAGCAGCAGCAGAACTCTACCTCTAATGCTTTGTGAGGCAGCAGCAGAACTCTACCTCTAATGCTTTGTGAGGCAGCTGCTTGTCCGTCCACTGTTTGAGCTTGATGTCCACGGTGGTGTTGAAGGTGCCAGAGTTCATGGTCTGGGCTGCAGGCAGGTAGATGTTCTCGATGACGTGGATGGACACACGCTCCCACAGCTTCTTCTCTAGGATGGCCTCCCTACAGGGTTAAGATAGGAAAACAAGTGCTTCTTGGTTGGACAGCAGTTTTGAAGACGACGCTGTGTGAGTGTACGTTAAGTAGTGACCTGTGTGGTTCAGCGGTTAGTGCCGCAAACACCGGTGCACACAGCCTACACCAGAGTCAGCATGGGCTTGAATCCAACCCAGTGCACTTCTGACTCGCAATCTAGAACCTCACCTGTCTTCACGGTTCCATCTCAATAAATAAATATAAACTCACAAAGACAAAAAAATATTTGTAAAAAGTCTCAATTTGCTTCCTTTGGTTATGTCCTCTCCAGATTTGCAGCTGATCTGAACAGGCATAATAGCTGAAAGCAATAGGGCAGAAAGCGGTAGTGATGTGTCCTTTGACTTTGCCAGATCTGTCATGTCAGGTTTTATGAAGGGAATGAAAATTACCCTTTTAGTAAATGAAATAAACGCTCACTATTCAGACTGCACTTTACTGTAGATTCCCAATGGTTGCATCCCAAATGGTGACCTAATCCTTATATAGGGGGCCATTTAGGCCGCATAGCCATGAAAGCCCAGCAGCTTGTTAACTTAAGCAAGGCTCTTTATCTGAACAGGGCTCTGTGACAAACCCCAGCTCAATCCCCATGGGCTTCTGTAAAGACTCATTTATCATAAACCCACCCACACCCATTCATAGCTTCTACAACATAGCTGGCAGACAGGCATTTCAGAATTAGTTTAACGGCCTTTGAATATGAAGCATTCAACACTCCGTTGATGTTGGCTATGTAAAAATTATAACATGTTTTGTTTTTTTAAATCGATACATAATAATCAATAATAATGGTGTACATAAGCTGCAGGTGACCAAACTTCCTTTAAAGGGGAAACATCAGGTCAAACACTAACCAGTGTTTCGGTGTCACTTGACTCAAGCTAATGACTTCGTCCAAGATTTCGTTCTTGGCTTTTTCGAAGAGTTCATTCTGGGAGGAAAAGACAAACAAAAGTGATTATTAGGCGGAATCTGGCACTCCAATATGGCCGCTCCAAAAATCTCAGAATCAGTAGACGAGTCAAGGAAAATATTGTTGACTTGACATACCCTGTCCAGCTCTCTCAGACGGGGGTAGTTGTTCTTCCACTCTGTCTCCAGGTTGAAGCGGGACGCTGAGAAAGAAAGGAGAGGACAGGCAGTCAGTGGACCAGACCTTTGGGGGGGGGTTCTCTCATAGTGAGTCTGTTTACAGGTCTAAATTCATCTGTACTGTACTCATCTGTACACAAAGTGAGAGAGGATCAATACTATGTATTTTGTCTCCATTGCTAAAGATCCAAGCCAGGGTTGAGAGTCAAGCAGCCCCTGATAGTAGCATGGGTGAGCTAGCTGGTTATACGGTCTCATTGTCCGAATGTCTCATCTGTTTGGTGTTATGAATTAACCAGTAGATAACATGCAGTTTGTATAGGGACAGCTTCACTACTACCTGCTATGATGATGAGAGTTCAAAAGGAAAAATAAAACCTATTTTGGCACGCCAGGGCAGTAGGGATGGCTGAGATCCCTCGCTAGAGAACACACTCCTAATCAGAAACTAAATCCAAGCCTACACCCCCCTCTCCCATCATCCCTACACATTCCCCTCTCCCCCACATTTCCCATCATCCCTCACCTCTCCCAATCATCCCTCACCTCTCCCAACACACCTCCCCTCTCCCACACATTTCCCATCATCCCTCACCTCTCCCTACACATCTCCCCTCTCCCACACATTTCCCATCATCCCTCACCTCTCCCTACACACCTCCCCTCTCCCATACATTTCCCATCATCCCTCACCTCTCCCTACACACCTCCCCTCTCCCACACATTTCCCATCATCTCTCACCTCTCCCTACACACCTCCCCTCTCAAAGTTTATTGATCGCGTACACAGTTTAGCAGATATTATAGCGGGTGCAGTGAAATGCTTATGTTACTAGCTCCTAAAAATGTAGTACAATGTCAAACAAGTACACAAATAATTTTTTTAAATAACAAGAAATGTTGAACAAATCCAATGAACCTAAATAGCACTAGCAGCAATCACAACGCTATCTACACATGTATATACTAGGTGAATTTCCACTCAATATACTAAGAATGATATGTACAGCAGAAGATATATTAGAGTAAGCTACAGTATGTCAATATTTCTTTAAACTTTCACTTTTATTTAACTAGGCAAGTCAGTTAAGAACAAATTCTTATTTTACAATGACGGCCTACCCCGGCCAAACCATCCCCTAACCCGGACGGCGCTGGGCCAATTGTGCGCTGATCTATGTGACTCCCGATCACGGCCGGTTGTGATACAGCCCAGGATCGAACCAGGGTCTGTAGTGACGCCTCTAGCACTGAGATGCAGTGCCTTAGACCGCAGCGTCACTTGGGAGCACGAATCCAGTGTATAGCAGCTAAAAACTTTCAACCTCAGCTGATATTCTTCACCAGTCTGGTTCTAGACCTGAACATAGCACCGTTTCAGCAGCTACGCTTGTCTTATAAATGGCTTAGATCACAGGAATCACTCTGCTTCTTTTATCCTGTCCAACATCCTCTACTCATTTAAAGGGTGTCTGAAAGTGGTTTGGGAACTAGACAGAACACAAATGTGTGCTTTCTGATGGTGCCAAGTCACCTCGGTATTAATAAAAGGTATCCTGCAGGATATGTCCTCTTTACTATTTATGTAAATACTATTGGTCTTTCTGCAAAAAGCTGTAACATTCATATGTATGCAGATGATACTTATCTACGTTAGAGCCCCTTACTGCTGACCGGGCCATGTTAGAGCCCCTTACTGCTGCTGACGAGGCCATGTTAGAGCCCCTTACTGCTGCTGACGAGGCCATGTTAGAGCCCCTTACTGCTGCTGACCGGGCCATGTTAGAGCCCCTTACTGCTGCTGACCGGGCCATGTTAGAGCCCCTTACTGCTGCTGACGAGGCCATGTTAGAACCCCTTACTGCTGCTGACCGGGCCATGTTAGAGCCCCTTACTGCTGCTGACGAGGCCATGTTAGAGCCCCTTACTGCTGCTGACCAGGCCATGTTAGAACCCCTTACTGCTGCTGACCGGGCCATGTTAGAACCCCTTACTGCTGCTGACGAGGCCATGTTAGAGCCCCTTACTGCTGCTGACGAGGCCATGTTAGAACCCCTTACTGCTGCTGACGAGGCCATGTTAGAGCCCCTTACTGCTGCTGACCAGGCCATGTTAGAGCCCCTTACTGCTGCTGACCGGGCCATGTTAGAACCCCTTACTGCTGCTGACGAGGCCATGTTAGAGCCCCTTACTGCTGACCGGGCCATGTTAGAGCCCCTTACTGCTGACCGGGCCATGTTAGAGCCCCTTACTGCTGCAGACGAGGCCATGTTAGAGCCCCTTACTGCTGCTGACCGGGCCATGTTAGAACCCCTTACTGCTGCTGACCGGGCCATGTTAGAGCCCCTTACTGCTGACCGGGCCATGTTAGAACCCCTTACTGCTGCTGACGAGGCCATGTTAGAGCCCCTTACTGCTGCTGACGAGGCCATGTTAGAACCCCTTACTGCTGCTGACGAGGCCATGTTAGAGCCCCTTACTGCTGCTGACCAGGCCATGTTAGAACCCCTTACTGCTGCTGACGAGGCCATGTTAGAGCCCCTTACTGCTGCTGACGAGGCCATGTTAGAACCCCTTACTGCTGCTGACGAGGCCATGTTAGAGCCCCTTACTCCTGCTGACGAGGCCATGTTAGAACCCCTTACTGCTGCTGACCGGGCCATGTTAGAACCCCTTACTGCTGCTGACGAGGCCATGTTAGAACCCCTTACTGCTGCTGACCGGGCCATGTTAGAACCCCTTACTGCTGACCGGGCCATGTTAGAACCCCTTACTGCTGACGAGGCCATGTTAGAGCCCCTTACTGCTGCTGACCGGGCCATGTTAGAGCCCCTTACTGCTGACCGGGCCATGTTAGAGCCCCTTACTGCTGCTGACGAGGCCATGTTAGAGCCCCTTACTGCTGCTGACCAGGCCATGTTAGAGCCCCTTACTGCTGCTGACCGGGCCATGTTAGAGCCCCTTACTGCTGCTGACGAGGCCATGTTAGAGCCCCTTACTGCTGCTGACGAGGCCATGTTAGAGCCCCTTACTGCTGCTGACCGGGCCATGTTAGAACCCTTTACTGCTGCTGACCGGGCCATGTTAGAACCCCTTACTGCTGCTGACCAGGCCATGTTAGAGCCCCTACTGCTGACGAGGCCATGTTAGAACCCCTTACTGCTGACCGGGCCATGTTAGAGCCCCTTACTGCTGCAGACGAGGCCATGTTAGAGCCCCTTACTGCTGCTGACCGGGCCATGTTAGAACCCCTTACTGCTGCTGACCGGGCCATGTTAGAGCCCCTTACTGCTGACCGGGCCATGTTAGAACCCCTTACTGCTGCTGACGAGGCCATGTTAGAGCCCCTTACTGCTGCTGACGAGGCCATGTTAGAACCCCTTACTGCTGCTGACGAGGCCATGTTAGAGCCCCTTACTGCTGCTGACCAGGCCATGTTAGAACCCCTTACTGCTGCTGACGAGGCCATGTTAGAGCCCCTTACTGCTGCTGACGAGGCCATGTTAGAACCCCTTACTGCTGCTGACGAGGCCATGTTAGAGCCCCTTACTCCTGCTGACGAGGCCATGTTAGAACCCCTTACTGCTGCTGACCGGGCCATGTTAGAACCCCTTACTGCTGCTGACGAGGCCATGTTAGAACCCCTTACTGCTGCTGACCGGGCCATGTTAGAACCCCTTACTGCTGACCGGGCCATGTTAGAACCCCTTACTGCTGACGAGGCCATGTTAGAGCCCCTTACTGCTGCTGACCGGGCCATGTTAGAGCCCCTTACTGCTGACCGGGCCATGTTAGAGCCCCTTACTGCTGCTGACGAGGCCATGTTAGAGCCCCTTACTGCTGCTGACCAGGCCATGTTAGAGCCCCTTACTGCTGCTGACCGGGCCATGTTAGAGCCCCTTACTGCTGCTGACGAGGCCATGTTAGAGCCCCTTACTGCTGCTGACGAGGCCATGTTAGAGCCCCTTACTGCTGCTGACCGGGCCATGTTAGAACCCTTTACTGCTGCTGACCGGGCCATGTTAGAACCCCTTACTGCTGCTGACCAGGCCATGTTAGAGCCCCTACTGCTGACGAGGCCATGTTAGAACCCCTTACTGCTGCTGACGAGGCCATGTTAGAACCCTTTACTGCTGCTGACCAGGCCATGTTAGAGCCCCTTACTGCTGACCGGGCCATGTTAGAACCCCTTACTGCTGCTGACGAGGCCATGTTAGAACCCCTTACTGCTGCTGACGAGGCCATGTTAGAACCCCTTACTGCTGCTGACCGGGCCATGTTAGAACCCCTTACTGCTGCTGACGAGGCCATGTTAGAACCCCTTACTGCTGCTGACCGGGCCATGTTAGAGCCCCTTACTGCTGACCGGGCCATGTTAGAGCCCCTTACTGCTGCTGACCGGGCCATGTTAGAGCCCCTTACTGCTGCTGACGAGGCCATGTTAGAGCCCTTTACTGCTGCTGACGAGGCCATGTTAGAACCCCTTACTGCTGCTGACGAGGCCATGTTAGAGCCCCTTACTGCTGCTGACGGGGCCATGTTAGAGCCCCTTACTGCTGCTGACCGGGCCATGTTAGAACCCCTTACTGCTGCTGACAAGGCCATGTTAGAGCCCCTTACTGCTGCTGACGAGGCCATGTTAGAGCCCCTACTGCTGCTGACGAGGCCATGTTAGAGCCCCTTACTGCTGCTGACCGGGCCATGTTAGAACCCCTTACTGCTGCTGACCGGGCCATGTTAAAACCCCTTACTGCTGCTGACGAGGCCATGTTAGAGCCCCTTACTGCTGACCGGGCCATGTTAGAACCCCTTACTGCTGCTGACAAGGCCATGTTAGAGCCCCTTACTGCTGCTGACGAGGCCATGTTAGAGCCCCGACTGCTGCTGACGAGGCCATGTTAGAGCCCCTTACTGCTGCTGACGAGGCCATGTTAGAGCCCTTTACTGCTGCTGACCGGGCCATGTTAGAGCCCCTTACTGCTGCTGACCGGGCCATGTTAGAGCCCCTTACTGCTGCTGACGAGGCCATGTTAGAACCCCTTACTGCTGCTGACGAGGCCATGTTAGAACCCCTTACTGCTGCTGACCGGGCCATGTTAGAGCCCCTTACTGCTGCTGACGAGGCCATGTTAGAACCCCTTACTGCTGCTGACCGGGCCATGTTAGAACCCCTTACTGCTGCTGACGAGGCCATGTTAGAGCCCTTTACTGCTGCTGACGAGGCCATGTTAAAACCCCTTACTGCTGCTGACCGGGCCATGTTAGAGCCCCTTACTGCTGCTGACGAGGCCATGTTAGAACCCCTTACTGCTGCTGACGAGGCCATGTTAGAACCCCTTACTGCTGCTGACCGGGCCATGTTAGAACCCCTTACTGCTGCTGACGAGGCCATGTTAGAGCCCCTTACTGCTGCTGACCGGGCCATGTTAGAACCCCTTACTGCTGCTGACCGGGCCATGTTAGAACCCTTTACTGCTGCTGACCGGGCCATGTTAGAGCCCCTTACTGCTGCTGACCAGGCCATGTTAGAACCCCTTACTGCTGCTGACGAGGCCATGTTAGAGCCCCTTACTGCTGCTGACCAGGCCATGTTAGAACCCCTTACTGCTGCTGACCGGGCCATGTTAGAGCCCCTTACTGCTGCTGACCAGGCCATGTTAGAACCCCTTACTGCTGCTGACCGGGCCATGTTAGAGCCCCTTACTGCTGCTGACCAGGCCATGTTAAAACCCCTTACTGCTGCTGACCAGGCCATGTTAGAGCCCCTTACTGCTGCTGACCGGGCCATGTTAGAACCCCTTACTGCTGCTGACCGGGCCATGTTAGAACCCTTTACTGCTGCTGACCGGGCCATGTTAGAGCCCCTTACTGCTGCTGACCAGGCCATGTTAGAACCCCTTACTGCTGCTGACGAGGCCATGTTAGAGCCCCTTACTGCTGCTGACGAGGCCATGTTAAAGCCCCTTACTCCTGCTGACCGGGCCATGTTAAAACCCCTACTGCTGACGAGGCCATGTTAGAACCCCTTACTGCTGCTGACCGGGACATGTTAGAACCCCTTACTGCTGCTGACCAGGCCATGTTAGAGCCCCTTACTGCTGACCGGGCCATGTTAGAGCCCCTTACTGCTGACCGGGCCATGTTAGAGCCCCTTACTGCTGCTGACCGGGCCATGTTAGAGCCCCTTACTGCTGCTGACGGGGCCATGTTAGAACCCCTTACTGCTGCTGACGAGGCCATGTTAGAACCCCTTACTGCTGCTGACCAGGCCATGTTAGAACCCCTTACTGCTGCTGACCGGGCCATGTTAGAGCCCCTTACTGCTGCTGACCGGGCCATGTTAGAGCCCCTTACTGCTGCTGACCGGGCCATGTTAGAGCCCCTTACTGCTGCTGACGAGGCCATGTTAGAACCCCTTACTGCTGCTGACGAGGCCATGTTAGAACCCCTTACTGCAGCTGACCGGGCCATGTTAGAGCCCCTTACTGCTGCTGACGAGGCCATGTTAGAACCCCTTACTGCTGCTGACCGGGCCATGTTAGAACCCCTTACTGCTGCTGACGAGGCCATGTTAGAGCCCTTTACTGCTGCTGACGAGGCCATGTTAAAACCCCTTACTGCTGCTGACCGGGCCATGTTAGAGCCCCTTACTGCTGCTGACGAGGCCATGTTAGAACCCCTTACTGCTGCTGACGAGGCCATGTTAGAGCCCCTTACTGCTGACCGGGCCATGTTAGAACCCCTTACTGCTGCTGACAAGGCCATGTTAGAGCCCCTTACTGCTGCTGACGAGGCCATGTTAGAGCCCCTACTGCTGCTGACGAGGCCATGTTAGAGCCCCTTACTGCTGCTGACGAGGCCATGTTAGAGCCCTTTACTGCTGCTGACCGGGCCATGTTAGAGCCCCTTACTGCTGCTGACCGGGCCATGTTAGAGCCCCTTACTGCTGCTGACCGGGCCATGTTAGAGCCCCTTACTGCTGCTGACCGGGCCATGTTAGAGCCCCTTACTGCTGCTGACGAGGCCATGTTAGAACCCCTTACTGCTGCTGACGAGGCCATGTTAGAACCCCTTACTGCTGCTGACCGGGCCATGTTAGAGCCCCTTACTGCTGCTGACGAGGCCATGTTAGAACCCCTTACTGCTGCTGACCGGGCCATGTTAGAACCCCTTACTGCTGCTGACGAGGCCATGTTAGAGCCCTTTACTGCTGCTGACGAGGCCATGTTAAAACCCCTTACTGCTGCTGACCGGGCCATGTTAGAGCCCCTTACTGCTGCTGACGAGGCCATGTTAGAACCCCTTACTGCTGCTGACCGGGCCATGTTAGAGCCCCTTACTGCTGCTGACGAGGCCATGTTAGAACCCCTTACTGCTGCTGACCGGGCCATGTTAGAACCCCTTACTGCTGCTGACGAGGCCATGTTAGAGCCCTTTACTGCTGCTGACGAGGCCATGTTAAAACCCCTTACTGCTGCTGACCGGGCCATGTTAGAGCCCCTTACTGCTGCTGACGAGGCCATGTTAGAACCCCTTACTGCTGCTGACGAGGCCATGTTAGAACCCCTTACTGCTGCTGACGAGGCCATGTTAGAGCCCCTTACTGCTGCTGACCGGGCCATGTTAGAACCCCTTACTGCTGCTGACGAGGCCATGTTAGAACCCCTTACTGCTGCTGACCAGGCCATGTTAGAGCCCCTTACTGCTGACCGGGCCATGTTAGAGCCCCTTACTGCTGCTGACCGGGCCATGTTAGAGCCCCTTACTGCTGCTGACCGGGCCATGTTAGAACCCCTTACTGCTGCTGACGAGGCCATGTTAGAGCCCCTTACTGCTGCTGACGAGGCCATGTTAGAACCCCTTACTGCTGCTGACCAGGCCATGTTAGAGCCCCTTACTGCTGACCGGGCCATGTTAGAGCCCCTTACTGCTGCTGACCGGGCCATGTTAGAGCCCCTTACTGCTGCTGACCGGGCCATGTTAGAACCCCTTACTGCTGCTGACGAGGCCATGTTAGAACCCCTTACTGCTGCTGACCGGGCCATGTTAGAGCCCTTTACTGCTGCTGACGAGGCCATGTTAGAGCCCCTTACTGCTGCTGACCGGGACATGTTAGAGCCCCTTACTGCTGCTGACGAGGCCATGTTAGAGCCCCTTACTGCTGCTGACCGGGCCATGTTAGAGCCCCTTACTGCTGCTGACCGGGCCATGTTAGAACCCCTTACTGCTGCTGACCAGGCCATGTTAGAGCCCCTTACTGCTGCTGACCGGGCCATGTTAGAACCCCTTACTGCTGCTGACCGGGCCATGTTAGAGCCCCTTACTGCTGCTGACGAGGCCATGTTAGAGCCCCTCACTGCTGCTGACCAGGCCATGTTAGAACCCCTTACTGCTGCTGACCGGGCCATGTTAGAGCCCCTTACTGCTGCTGACCGGGCCATGTTAGAACCCCTTACTGCTGCTGACGAGGCCATGTTAGAACCCCTTACTGCTGCTGACCGGGCCATGTTAGAACCCCTTACTGCTGCTGACGAGGCCATGTTAGAGCCCCTTACTGCTGACCGGGCCATGTTAGAACCCCTTACTGCTGCTGACGAGGCCATGTTAGAGCCCCTTACTGCTGCTGACGAGGCCATGTTAGAGCCCCTTACTGCTGCTGACGAGGCCATGTTAGAGCCCCTTACTGCTGCTGACCAGGCCATGTTAGAGCCCCTTACTGCTGCTGACCGGGCCATGTTAGAACCCCTTACTGCTGCTGACGAGGCCATGTTAGAGCCCCTTACTGCTGCTGACAAGGCCATGTTAGAGCCCCTTACTGCTGCTGACGAGGCCATGTTAGAGCCCTTTACTGCTGCTGACGAGGCCATGTTAGAGCCCCTTACTGCTGCTGACCGGGCCATGTTAGAGCCCCTTACTGCTGCTGACGAGGCCATGTTAGAACCCCTTACTGCTGCTGACCGGGCCATGTTAGAACCCCTTACTGCTGCTGACGAGGCCATGTTAGAGCCCCTTACTGCTGCTGACGAGGCCATGTTAGAGCCCCTTACTGCTGCTGACCGGGCCATGTTAGAGCCCCTTACTGCTGCTGACGAGGCCATGTTAGAGCCCCTTACTGCTGCTGACCGGGCCATGTTAGAGCCCCTTACTGCTGCTGACCAGGCCATGTTAGAGCCCCTTACTGCTGCTGACCGGGCCATGTTAGAGCCCCTTACTGCTGCTGACCAGGCCATGTTAGAGCCCCTTACTGCTGCTGACCGGGCCATGTTAGAGCCCCTTGCTGCTGCTGACCAGGCCATGTTAGAGCCCCTTACTGCTGCTGACCGGGCCATGTTAGAGCCCCTTGCTGCTGCTGACGAGGCCATGTTAGAGCCCCTTACTGCTGCTGACCGGGCCATGTTAGAACCCCTTACTGCTGCTGACGAGGCCATGTTAGAGCCCCTTACTGCTGCTGACGAGGCCATGTTAAAACCCCTTACTGCTGCTGACCGGGCCATGTTAGAACCCCTTACTGCTGCTGACCGGGCCATGTTAGAACCCCTTACTGCTGCTGACGAGGCCATGTTAGAACCCTTTACTGCTGCTGACGAGGCCATGTTAGAGCCCCTTACTGCTGCTGACCAGGCCATGTTAGAGCCCCTTACTGCTGCTGACGAGGCCATGTTAGAGCCCCTTACTGCTGCTGACGAGGCCATGTTAGAGCCCCTTACTGCTGCTGACCAGGCCATGTTAGAGCCCCTTACTGCTGCTGACCGGGCCATGTTAGAGCCCTTTACTGCTGCTGACCGGGCCATGTTAGAATCCCTTACTGCTGCTGACGAGGCCATGTTAGAACCCCTTACTGCTGCTGACGAGGCCATGTTAGAACCCTTTACTGCTGCTGACGAGGCCATGTTAGAGCCCCTACTGCTGCTGCTTCATTGAAAATAAGAATTTGTTCTTAACTGACTTGCCTAGTTAAATAAAGGTAAAATAAAATAAAATATCAGGCCTCTCTTTATCAGAAGTGGTAGGTTTAATATTGATCACTGCATCCTTTGTCAAAAGGTCAACTGGACCTCTAAATTCCTGTAGATCACTTAATTTCTCCCTTTCTGTTTACAACGCTCTGCTGCACAAGCTTCCAACATATCACACTTCCCTGTTAAAGTAGAGAAATATGATGCACCAACAGGCTCACAGGGTTGGTTAACTCTTGATGTCCCTTGTGTCTCTACGTCGGTTAAATCAATAAGCCTTTGGGGTTCACGCATCAGAGGACTATTTTGGGGCCCTCACCCGCCTGGTTACCTTTGAAGGCGTCGGCCTGCTGCTCCACTGACTCCCTGACCATCTTCCAGAAGCAGTCAGAAACGGCCAGACTTAGGTTCTTAGTAGTCACCTGGTGGGCCTTCAGCATGCCGTCTCTGGAGTGGACAGAAGGACACCGGTCAGGTTAACGTGCTCCAGCGCAGTTCCATTTCTATTCAATTAGAGAAATTATATAATTGAAAACCATAGCCTTTCACCAAATGAATGAATTGACTAGCAATTCATTTTCTAAACCAAATCAGATGGAAATGTGGATGGTAGGGAGTGAGGACACCCACCTGAGTAGTCTAGTTGGCAGGGAGTGAGGACACCCACCTGAGTAGTCTAGTTGGCAGGGAGTGAGGACACCCACCTGAGTAGTCTAGTTGGCAGGGAGTGAGGACACCCACCTGAGTAGTCTAGTTGGCAGGGAGTGAGGACACCCACCTGAGTAGTCTAGTTGGCAGGGAGTCAGGACACCCACCTGAGTAGTCTAGATGGCAGGGAGTCAGGACACCCACCTGAGTAGTCTAGATGGCAGGGAGTCAGGACACCCACCTGAGTAGTCTAGTTGGTAGGGAGTCAGGACACCCACCTGAGTAGTCTAGATGGCAGGGAGTCAGGACACCCACCTGAGTAGTCTAGATGGCAGGGAGTCAGGACACCCACCTGAGTAGTCTAGATGGCAGGGAGTCAGGACACCCACCTGAGTAGTCTAGATGGCAGGGAGTCAGGACACCCACCTGAGTAGTCTAGATGGCAGGGAGTCAGGACACCCACCTGAGTAGTCTAAATGGCAGGGAGTCGGGACACCCACCTGAGTAGTCTAGATGGCAGGGAGTCGGGACACCCACCTGAGTAGTCTAGATGGCAGGGAGTCGGGACACCCACCTGAGTAGTCTAGATGGCAGGGAGTCGGGACACCCACCTGAGTAGTCTAGATGGCAGGGAGTCGGGACACTCACCTGAGTAGTCTAGATGGCAGGGAGTCGGGACACCCACCTGAGTAGTCTAGTTGGCAGGGAGTGAGGACACCCACCTGAGTAGTCTAGTTGGCAGGGAGTGAGGACACCCACCTGAGTAGTCTAGATGGCAGGGAGTCAGGACACCCACCTGAGTAGTCTAGTTGGTAGGGAGTCAGGACACCCACCTGAGTAGTCTAGTTGGCAGGGAGTCGGGACACCCACCTGAGTAGTCTGGAGTTCTGGAAGAAGTCCTCTTCGTAGTCTTTGATGGAGTCAATGCTTTCCCCGGCACTTCCTAAAGAAGAGGGGACAATGAATCACTGATGTGAGTCTAAGGCCTGACCACGGGACAAGCATTACTATAGAACTTTGGTTGTGTTGTTATTACCCCAGCATGTCCGTTATTCCAGAGAACCATTCACACAGGAAGAGACTTTCCAAACTGGCCCCTGGAATTCCTTTTTTAATTGATATATATATGTTTTTTTCTTATAATGGAAGCCTGGAGGTTTTTATTTAAAGCGTGAAGATACCTCAACAAGTCTAGACAATAATAAGCAACACTGATAACTCGTGCTTGGCTGCCACGTGTGTAGGTGTCCCAGTAATATTTCAACTGTCTGTGCTAATGAAAGTGCCCCCTGTTCTGCTATTCTGAGCCGCTGGACAGAGCACCTGTTTATAGATGTTTACTTTCTCAATTTCCCAAAAAGTTTAGCTTAGAGGGAAAATCGGGGATGCCCTGCGATCTACTGCCTATATTTACAGCCAGAGTTTCATTAAAATTTGGCCTAGGGACGATTGCACATGGAATTAAACTCATGTGGCCATGTTCAACTTCCATTCATCGGCACAAAAAAAAGCCTCTAAACAAAAGTATTCACTGTGAAAGTAGATTCATATGAAATACTATATATGCACAGCACTTCTTGTTTTCTTGCTCAAACAGCGCAGCACCTGTTACGCACGTGGCTCGTATTGTCAGAGGACTTTGGAGTTTGCCAAAAAAAACTGTAGGTTATTCTGGCTGGAATTGTTACTCTCCTGCCATGTAAAAATGACTGACACGGCAGACACGGACATGACAAAAATGACAGATGTGTTTTGCGCTCGTGCACATAATTACATCACCAGACCTCCACCAGCTAAATCATTAATATATAGTGCAGATAAAGTGGGCCAGAGTACATCTCCTCGCTTTATACAGGAAGGCAGGGAATCATCAACTAGATTCAGAGTAGAGTAACCAGAGTAAATTGGTAACCATTAACGTTCCACTGAACCAGAATAAACTGGTCTGCACTTAATGGCTGGGCAGTTAAAGCTCAGTCCTCCGGTTCTCCCGGACCCTACGACCAGCATCAGGTCCAGATAAAAGCTGTTGTATCGGTCAACAACTCCCAGTGATGTAGTTCTTCAGTTCTTGCTGGTTGGGATCTCAGATCAATGAGTCGTTCCGTCTGAGACTTTGGTGATCCTTGAACCTTAAGTAACTCTTCAGCTTTTGTTTCTGCCAAAGGACAGCCACTTTGTCCTGGCCCCGGCCCCTTGCCTGCATCCACTCTGCAACTACTAGCTCCGTGGTCACACTGGATCAGAAGTACCCTCGCTCTCTCCATCACATCCTCTCCCTCTTCAAAAGGTCGGCCTGCTAGAATGATGGACACCTCAGGGTTGAATTTAGTGGGTGGGTGGGTCCACATTGCCTCTTCTCGCTAGGTGCCTTATATCCAAGTTCTCCTGGAATTGTTTGGCTTTTCTTTCAATCTCTCGCTTAAGTTCGTCTCTGTCTACATAGATTATCTTTTTAGGGTCACTTGCAGACAGTCAACTTCTCTATTCAGCTGTTTCGTGAAGCTTAAACAATATATGGTCTATTTTGTTGTTATATCAGCTCTGGCTCATGCTGTAAGCCAGATTCAGATTCTTTCTGGTCTTCCCCCCCGGTACTCCTTGCGTATTTCTAAATCATGTTGTTAACGATGTTGACCTTCAACAGTTGCTTTGGTTGAAGAGTCTTTTTTTTGAAGCGGTATATACTCAAATTACAAACCTTTTTGTTAAAATGTTTGACATCGATATACAACACACACACATTCTCAACGCCAGCCATGCGTTCTCTCGTAGGCTACACACGTACCTCAAGTCTTTACTTTTCTAAGGAAGCATAAAAACAACAGAACATGTTGAAGTGAACAGTCCTGTCTTTTTAGATGCATTTAAGATAGTTCTGTTGTTTGTATGCTTCCTTAGAAACTTATAGATTTGAGTTACATGTGTAGCTTCATTTGATTTAAATAAGATCTGATGGGTAGGACTTGAAAGGGGAATGCATCGTACCTTTCCCGGTCACCACAGCAAAGTAACCCAAGGCTTTCATAGGGAACAACTTTCCTTCAACAATCTGTTGGATCTGTAGGGAGAAAAACACATGAATAAAATCCCAGATGAGAAGTCTTTAGATGTCATTCAGTCTGTAGCGGTGACTGTTTGAGTGTACCATTCAGCTTTTACAACTAATGAAAGGCTACCCCGGAGGGATATAATAGTTCTCAGACCATTTTAACTTGTCAAATGTATATCGTCCATGCTCATTGGGATGACCTTGACCACGGTTGTCATTTGAGCTTCCCGTTGCAAAACGTCTTGAACGAGTGTGATGCATGTGTCGTGTCGGGTGTGTGAGTTTTATATCTCACCCGGTTAGGGCTGGCCAGGTTCTTCTCTGCTAGGTCGACTTTGGTCAGGACAAAGATGGTCCTCTTCCCCTGCGGGTCCATCTGACTGACCAGGTCTGTGACGATGCTGCGCTCTGCATCCACTGACCCATCTGAGGACCAGAGAGATGAAGGGTGAGAAAACAGCTGGTCAGGAAGAGGAAAGGAGAAGAGACAAGAGGACACAGAAGCGGAGGAGAGGAGACCGAAGCGAACAGAGGATCAAAGTGGAGACGAGGGAGTAAAGAGGGAGAGGAGCTCCAGGATGTTCTGTTTGGTCAGAGGAAGGTGACTGCAGTGTTGACTCACCCTGGATACAGAGGATGATGGCGTTGGGGTTCTGCATGTAGTTCTTACTGATGCTGAAGATGGTCTCCTTGGTGTCTGCTGCCATGCCTGCAGTCACAGTCTGAGAGGAACACACACCATCACTGCTCCTACCACTGTACGGTCACTGTTTTGATACACGCGTGTGTGTTTCTGCATGTGCGTGAGTGAGTGAGTGAGTGAGTGAGTGAGTGAGTGAGTGAGTGAGTGAAGTACTCACACTGATGACTCCTGGTAGGTCTACTAGCACCATCCTCTGGATGCCTGGTCCTTTGACACTCAGAGAGATCGTCTGTCCCACAGGAGAAAGGAAAAACATTTAGCACTACAAACAGTCAGGGATCGACACAGAGCTGGTACAACGCTGAGTACTAGTGAGCTTTCATTATATAGCTGGTAGACACCCAAATAGCACCCTATTCCCTAGTCTAGTGCACTACTTTTGACCACTCCTTTTGAACCGAGACCTACTATTATATCAAAAGTAGTACACTATATAGGGGGCTCCTGAGTGGCGCTGCGGTCTACGGCACTGCATCTCAGTGCTAGAGGCGTCACTACAGCCTGGTTCGGATCCTGGGCTGTATCACAACCGGCCGTGATCGGGAGTCACATAGATCAGCGCACAATTGGCCCAGCATCGTCTGGGTTTGGCCAGTGTAGGCCGTCGTTGTAAATACGAACTTGTTCTAAACTGACTTGCCTAGTTAAATAAAGGACGCAGGCAGAAGGCAGAAGATGTGGAGCAATAGGGAGTCCTCACCTCAGGGCTGACTGTCTGTCCCTCCTTGACACTCTTCCTCATCCTCAGCTCAATCTCATGTCTCAGGGCAGCCAGCTGCAGGGAGGAGAGGATCAATGGTTCACGATATGAATGAACCCCAATGAAAACCCCGATGAAAGGCTGATTCCATGGTGGGAGAGAGAACGCCTCACTCTTCTATGCTGGGTTAAACTTACGTCCTCCTCTTTTCCCAGGTCAAACTCTCGACTGCTGTCCTTGAACATGGCCACGTGGTGAGGTCCCTCGCTCAGCGTCACCTAGTAGAGGAGAGAAGCAGGTGGCAAAATGCAATAAAAAAACAAAAACATTCAAAGTCCCCAGTCCAAAAGCACAATGCTAGTAACGCTGCCCATCCAGCCAGACAGGCCTCATTCCACCACTCAAACTGTGGACTACAACGTCCCATATGAAACAGTGCAGACCAACAGAAGAAATCCACCAAGGAGGAGCCACAGTAGTAAGACAAGTCTGGACAAACAACAAAGCGGTCATCCCACCACTTAATAAAGCTATATTCTTCAAGAATAATGGCTATATATCAAATCCAAAAATGGATGTGCCAAATCCCAGATTGCCCCTTTAAAATAAGAACATAAATTGGGTCGGCAGGTAGCCTAGCGGTTAAGAGCATTGGGTCAGTAACCCGAAAGGTCACTGGTTCGAATCCCCGAGCAGACTAGGTGAAATATCTGTCTATGCCCTTGAGCAAGGCACTTCACCCTAATTGCTCATGTAAGTCGCTCTGGATAGGAGCGTCTGCTAAATGACTAAATTGTAAAATATATACATACATAATATATATATATTATATATATATATATATATATAATATATATATAATATATAATATATATATATAAATCAACACTTCTGCGTCAAATGTATGTAGTTCTGTCCTTGATCTGTTCTTGTCTATTAATGTTCTGTATTATGTCATGTTTCATGTTTCGTTTGGACCCCAGGAAGAGTAGCTGCTGATTTTGCAACAGCTAATGGGGATCCTAATAAAATACCAAATACCAAAGGTAAAACACTGGCTTCTATACATCTTTGATATCTTTACAGCTACAGCGGAGGAAGGTAGGTGTCTTGAGGGGCTGAGGTAGTCTAGTAAATGAGTTCCTATACCTTGACAGGAGAGCGGGTCATCATTTCTCCAGAGCCCCGGGGGAAGATCCTAGCCTGGGCGATCATCTCCAACACACTGGTCTTCCCTGCACTCTGGTCTCCCACCACCACCACCTAGAGTAGAGTAGAGAGTAGAGAGTAGAGAGTAGAGAGAGAGAGACAGAGAGAGAGAGGACAGATTAATGGGGTGGTGGAGGGGAGGGATTAGATGACATAGGTGTGATAGATAGAGACCTACCATTTTACAACAATGCCTTTCCAACAGGAAACAATGTATTTCTGGCAGTACAGTATACAGTACACAAAGGGTTCACAATAATGTCTCCATAATCTGATTGCATTTCCAGAAAACCATGAGCCACTTGTTGTTCCTTACCCTGGGTAGATGGTCCTGGGTGTTGTAGTTAGAGTCAAAGTCTGAGAGGATGTCCAGGACCTCAGAGTACATGTCAATTAGAGACTTCTGGAGAAGGAATACACAGATGGAAGAGCACTTAAGAGCAATGCCTGATGGGAGAATTTGTATTTTTACTGCAGAGACTATAAAATAATGTTTCAAAACAAATTTCTTGATGAACTTTACTCACATGCACAACCCTGGTGTGTATGTGTGTATATGTGTGTGTACGCGTGTCTGTACGTGTGTCTGTGTGTGTGTCTGTGTGTGTACATGTGTGTGGGTGCGTGACTCACACTCACCTTGACTTTCCTCTGGTGGATACCCTTCTCATCTTTCTGCAGCACCACTTTCCTCAGGTCCTTGTTCTCCCTCTCCAGTCTCTCCAGCATGCGCTGGTACTTCACCTGAGGACAACAGAGAGACAGAAGACTTCATCTTTAACAACAAATTCTCTCTTTAATTCAGTCGATTTATCAAAGTAAAACTGATGTTTTCTAACCTGACTTTACAACGTCAATGTGGTATAATATGTGGAATCTACTGGAGGAAAGGGATGGACCATTTGGTCCCTTAGCCAAATTAAACTGGATTTTTACTGAGTAAATGTGTTCCACTTGGACATGGAAGGATACGGACCATATTGTGCTGTACCTGAGTTCGGAGCAGTTCCTCTTGAAGCTGGTCCACCTTCTCCTTGTCTGAAGACTAGAGACACACAGATCAGTCACAGAGCGAGCAGGTTTATTAAACCTCGCTCTCACAAGTCTGGGACATTGTGATCCAGTCCAAACCCGCTGAGACAACTAGCATCATGACAGACAGCCAACGTGCACATGACAGAGATCAGCGGGCACCACAGTGGAGGAAAGACAAGTCAAGGCAACAAAAGGGGGATAACAGATTCCATTCCAGGTTGTAGTCATTTGTTTGGTGTTAATCTGTATTACAGGTGAATCACAGTGCAAAAAAAAAATATCACACAGGCATAAGTCAAATCCAACCCTGGAAAAGACAGCTGAATTATCGCAATCGTCAATCAAAGAGATCATTATCCAGGTTATTACACCATGATGATTCACATGGCTTCGGCAGCCTCCAATAATGAACAGTTCCACACCTGCACTGCATTATTGACAGAAAGAGATCACAAACCAGTTAGAGGGAGACCGAGCACCAATGAGTGGATGGATAGGGACGGCAAGGAGGGACAGGAGATTCAAAACACACATACGGTACACACACATATAGTACCAGTCAACAGCTTTAGAACACCTACTCATTCAAGGGTTCTACAATGTAAAATAATAGTGAAGACATCAAAACCATGAAATAACACATAGAATCATGTAGTAACCAAAAAGTGTTAAATCAAAATATATATTTCATATTCTGTATTCTTCAAAGTAGCCACCCTTTGCCTTGGTGACAGCTTTGCACACTCTTGGAATTCTCTCAACCAGCTTCACCTGGAATGCTTTTCCAACAATCTTGAAGGAGTTCCCACATACGCTGAGCACTTTTTGGTTGCTTTTCCTTCACTTTGCGGTCCAACTCATCCCAAGCCATCTCAATTGGGTTGAGATCAGGTGATTGTGGAGCCAGGTCATCTGATGCATCACTCCATCACTCTCCTTCTTGGTCAAATAGCCCTTACACAGCCTGGAGGTGTGTTTGGGTCATTGTCCTGTTGAAAAACCATTGATAGTCCAGCCATGCTGGTTAAGTGTGCCTTGTATTCTACTTAAATCACTGACAGTGTCACCAGCAATGCACCCCCACACCTCCTCCTCCTCCATGCTTCACGGTGGGAACCACACATGCAGAGATCATCCATTCACCTATTCTGCATCTCACAAAGACATCGGTTTGAACCAAAAATCTCAAATATGGACTCATCAGACCAAAGGACAGATTTCCACAGGTCTAATGTCCATTGCTCGTGTTTCTTGGCCCAAGCAAGTCTCTTCTTCTTCTTGTTGTCTTTCAGCAGTGTTTTTTTTGCAGCAATTTGACCATGAAGGTCTGATTCACACAGTCTCCTCTGAACAGTTGATGTTGAGATGTGTCTGTTACTTGAACTCTGTGAAGCATTGATTTGCGCTGCAATCTGAGGTGCAGTTATTGAATCGGGACTAGATCATGAGAACCAGTTAACTCTAATGAACTTATCCTCTGCAGCAGAGGTAACTCTGGCTTTTCCTTTCCTGTGGCGGTCCTCATGAGAGCCAGTTTCATCATAGCGCTTGATGGTTTTTGCGACTGCACTTGAAGAAACTTTCAAAGTTCTTGACATTTTCAGGATTGACTAAGCTTCATCTCTTAAAAGTAATGATCGTCTTTTCTCTTCGCTTATTTGAGCTGTTCTTGCCATAATATGGACTTTGTCTTTTACCAAATAGGGCTATCTTCTGTATACACCCCTACCTTGTCACAACACAACTGATTGGCTCAAACGCATTAAGAAGGAAAGAAATTCCACAAATGAACTTTTCACAAGGCACACCTGTTAATTGAAATGCATTCCAGGTGACTACCTCATGAAGCTGGTTGAGAGAACGCCATAAGTGTGCAAAGCTGTCATCAAGGCAAAGGGTGGCTATTTGAAGAATCTCAAAAGGGAAATATATTTTGTTTAACACTTTTTTGGTTACTACATGATTCCATGTGTTATTTCATAGTTTTGACGTCGTCGCTACTATTCTACAATGTAGAAAATAGTACAAATAAAGAAAAACCCTGGAATGAGTATGTGTGTCCAAACTTTTGACTGGTACTGTACACACAGACGAAAGACAGGGACTGCAGCTAAGGTGATTGTGCTAACTACTTGCAAATTGCAATGCCGGGATAACAGCATTCTGATTACGGAACTAAGAAGAAAGATCTAGTATTGATTCCTATATCATGATCTAGTCCTGATCTAGTCCTGTCCTAATCTGATCTAGTCCCGTCCCTGACCTAGTCCCGTCCCTGATCTGATCTAGTCCCGATCCTGATCCAGTCCCGTCCCTGATCTGATCTAGTCCTGATCTAGGACTATAATTCAATTAGATTTCACTGTATAGCTGATATCCAGAGTTATTCCATAAGTTCCCTGCTGCATGGTGTGCTGTGTATCACTCCACTCCATGCAGTGTAGGTTAGTGGAGTGTTACGGGAGGAGCGTTTGGTCTTGGTCCAGCGGTTTACATGAGAGAGGGAGCCAGGGCTATGTTACTGTGGTACTGAACTGGCATGAGCGGATTCTGAGATTGCCAGGCATCAGACATGCCATTCCACCAGTGGAACGCAAAACAGTGTGTCACGGCCCTGACGGATACCATAAGGATGGATGATAATTCCTTCAATGCCTCGTTCAAACTAAGAGGAAGTTTGAGGGAGATGGCAGGGTACTACTATGTTTGGGCAGGCTGAATGAAGCGAGATGGCAATGTGTGCTATGTAGGCTAACTAACACAATGTAGGCTAACTAGCGTATGTAGACTACCTTAATAATACAAAAACAGCTAGCCCAGAATCAAATAAACTGACAAGAACATTTTGGGCAAAGTGACACAAAAGATGTGGTTAATGAAATAATTGTTACTTATCATTGCATTGTATTCAGCGACTGGAAACTAGCACTACACAATACGATCTGTTGTTAGTAGCATATAGCCTTGGCTATAAAAAGACTGGGAGAAATCAACAATGACCAGAGTTTGAATACAGTACACGACAGTGCCTTCTTGTCCACTTTTCATAAGTGAGCTAAAAAAGAGCTCTAGGCTTGCTCAATGCTACCAATCCAAACGACATATGACCATAACAATTCCATCCACCAATTTCATAAACAGTACACTTATAGGATTACCCGGGCAAATTTCCATTAGTCTGAATTTGAACGGCAGGGGGTTTGTCCTTCTTGAGGAGGGTGGGTGGCTTTGGGTGCGGTTCTACCGTTTACGTTCAGACGAGGGCTTCTACAGGTGAGTGCTGGGTGTTGGTGTGGGGCGGGGGGTAGGACCTTCACCTTGCCTTTCTGCCGTGGGGGGCTGGGGCTCGGGGAGCTGGCTGGGATTGGCTCGGGTATCTGGCGCGGCGGCAGGCTCAGAGGTGGAGGCGGTGGTGGAGACAGGCGCAGGGGTGGGCTGTGGGCGGGCTCTGGGCTTGGCTGTGCGTTATTGGCTGTGGAGGCCTGCCTGACCTCCTCCTCAGCCTGCTGGATCTGCTGCTGTATGAGAAAGAGCTCGTCGAGCAGACCCTGAGGGACGTCACAGTGAGAGAGAGGCAGGAGCAACACAGCCGTCAACACAACGTACTGTACCCGTCATTCAAGCAACACACTAACCCAACCAACCAGGCTTCGGGTTGTCTATGCCCAATCTATGCCCACAGGGTCATCATCATAGGACCTCTATGGTCAAAATTCTGTCACTGAATCCATGTCTAGGACTATATCTTGCCACCATCAGCGGTACCCAACAGTCAGGCTTTCTCTGTCACAGACTCCAGAACAGTCGGGAGACTGAAAGCGGAAGAGGCAACAGATACCACAACCAGTGTCTCGCAGCCAGTGGCACAAGTGGGTAAGATTCTGTACAGTTTGTTAGCAGTCTTCCATAGTGTCCACTGCTATGGCTTTTATAGTAATACTAAAACAACTGATGCCTACCAACTTACCCAATGATCATGCTATTCGACGCAATGAAAATATGAACACTCTGGAAAACGGTCTTAATATTCAACAGGTTTTAGGATAATGTAGATGTGGAGACATTATTGAATTTCGGATAAACTACTAAAATAATTGCTGATATTAAAAAAATGTAATATAATCACCGTAAAAATTGTGGGATGTTGGTCAGTATCATACAATTAAATGATCTGCTAAAATCAGCCTGATGATAAACGAAGCTAGCTACACAGGGAAGAGGGTTTTAAAATTCCAGTAACATTATTAACATCCCTAGGTTTTTCAGAAATCCCAGTTGGAAGATTTGACGGAACCAGAAGGGAATAAGCAGGAAATCTGTGAATCTTCAAACCACCATTTCTGGGAAAACCTGGGAAAATTGGAAAAGTTACAGTAGCAGAATGTTGCAACCCCTAGCAGGGAATGAGTGATCTGTCGGGGATGGAGCAGGAAGCTTGCTGAAGCCCAGGGGAAGATGAGCAAAGCCACAGTCCAATGATCCTCAACTCATCCCTCTCCCTTGGTTTTAGCTGCCCAATGAACAGTACATCCAAAAACTGAGGCAACTGTTAATATTGAGAGACTTTCCAAAAATATCTGAAGCAGGGTTGGGGTCCATGTGTTTTATCTCAGTCCATTCGGGTAATTAATAGAAATTCTATATCAAACTCATTAATTTAAAATACAAATAAACATTGGCTGAGTTGAGACAAAATTGACCCCAACTCAGGAATCAAGTTGATCTATGATAATGTTTTTCCATGTTCGGGACCACTGCTTAAGACTGAAACATGTTCCTCTTAAAGTCACCGGAGTTCAACAGTGTGAAAGGTTGAAAAGTGTAAAACAACATTAAAAAAGCAGGACTACTCCACTGAACATGGAGACAACTGTGTAAGAGCCCTTGAGAGGAGAGGAACAAGACAAAATGGATGAACTGAGAACAGAACAGAAATGGATGCAAAACAGTGTCATGGTTCAAAAGCTAAAGAGCATTATGTCATGAATGCAGCACAAGGCTTCTGGAAAAAACAAACACATGGAGAAGCATGAGATGAAAAAGCAACGGCAAATATCCTCATATGTACGTATAGCAGTAGCCTGTATTCATATTCTACCGATGAAGTTACATTCTGTAAGGTCAAGCACTGAACTTTCAAAAAATGATACATGGATCGTTCTAACACAAGAAAGAAGAATATTACCAACAGCATACAAATGCACAAGAGAAAGACTGGCACAGTAGAATGAAACTCGGTCCTACAGAGTACAAATGTCGAAGAAAACCAATGGTCCAAACCTCATGTCTCTAGTATAATCTGTTAAGTTATTGGAGTTTTTACCCCTGTAGGATGGCCAGAATTTGGGTGACTAAATCAATGGAGGCCAGAGAGAAAAAGTGGTCAACATAAGGAAAATTGCAGTGTGTGTCAGCTAAACTGGATTCTGTGCAAGAATAAAGGCTAACTGACAGGCTTACTTTCCCGTTGAACTCGTCATCTTTATTCTCGAATCCGTAGGTCATAAAACAATATAGATATGGATTTTGAGACATGACATGTAGTATTTTCATATTTTAGTAAACGCTTTTCATATTAAAATGTGAAATTCCTGTTATTTTTCAAAGATTTCTCACAAAAACATGTGTATCTCAAATGTAAACAGAGCATCGAATGTACAAGCTTTTCGTTTTCCTTTTACATTTAATTCAACTCGTGTTGCACGAACCCGAGTGGCACAGCGGTCTAAGGCACGACATCTCAGTGCTAGAGGCGTCACTACAGACACCCTGGTTCGAATCCACGCTGTATCACAACTGGCCGTGATTGGGAGCGCCATAGGGCGGCGCACAATTGGCCCAGCACCGCCCGGGTTTGGCCGTTGTAAGCTGCCATTGTAAATAAGAATTAGTTCTTAACCGATTTGCCTAATTAAAACAAAAACGCCAAATGAGCTTTTTGCAAACTGCAGAAACAGCTTTGAAGATGACCACCACTACAGGTAAAATCCTCAAAAGTAGCTGCAAGAAAGCTGAACCACTCAACAGAGCTCGGTATTTATTATCGGATGTATTAAGTTATGAAATCCGACTTTTTGGATCTACTGTTAATTCAAATGTTAAAGAAAGATACAACTGAATGATTCAGAACACGAATTATGTGTCTTTGTAAAATCTATTTTATAGCACAAGGAAGTAAAATATCATCACCAAAGCGCGTTTTCACCCACTCTGGCAGAGTGGGTAGACACCCTATAGCATATATGAAAAACCATTATGTACAGACAATTCAGAAAGTAGTCAGACCCCTTAACTTTATCTATATTATTACGCTACAGCCTTATTCTAAAATGGATTACATTGTTTTTTCACCCTCATCAATCTACACACAATAAATACCCCATAATGATACTTTGTTGAAGCACCTTTGGCATCGATTACAGAATCAAGTCTTCTTGGATATGACGCTACAAGTTTGGCACACCTGTATTTGGGGAGTTTCTCCTATTCTTCTCTGCAGATACTCTCAAGCCATGTCAGGTTGGATGGGGGGCGTTGCTGCACAGCTATGTTCAGGTCTCTCCAGAGATGTTCGATTGGGTTCAAGTCCGGGCTCTGGCTGGGCCACTCAAGGACATTCGGAGACTGGTCCCGAAGCTACTCCTGCGTTGTCTTGGCTGTGTGCTTCGGGTCATTGTGCTGTTGGAAGGTGAACTTGAGCCCCAGTCTGAGGTCTTGAGCACTCTGGAGCAGGTTTTCATCAAGGATCTCTCTGTACTTTGCTCCGTTCACCTTTCCCTCGATCCTGACTATTCTCCCGGTCCCTGCAGATAAAAAAAACATTCCCTCGACATGATGCTGCCACCACCATGCTTCACCGTAAGGATGGTGCCAGGTTTCCTCCAGATGTGACACTTGGTATTGAGGCCAAAGATTTCAATCTTGGTTTCATCAGACCAGAGAACCTTGTTTCTCATGGTCTGAGAGTCCTTTAGGTTCCTTTTGGCAAACCCCAAGCGGGCTATCATGTGCCCTTTACTGAAGAGTGGCTTCCGTCTGGCCACTCTACCATAAAGGCCTAATTGGTGGAATGCTGCAGAGATGGCTGTCCTTCTGGAAGGTTCTCCCATCTCCACAGAGGAACTCTGGAGCTCTGTCACCTCCCGGGTTCTTGGTCACTTCCCTGACCAAGGCTCTTCTCCCCTGATTGCTGTTTGGCTGGGCAGCCAGCTCTAGGAAGTGTCTTCTTCTATTTAAGAATGATGGAGGCCACTGTGTTCTTTGGAACCTTCAATGCTGCAGAAATGTTTTGGTACCCTTCCCCAGATCTGTGCCGGTGCAGGTCTACAATTTTGTTTCTGGTGCCCTTTGAGAGCTCTTTGTTCTTGGCCATAGTGGAGTTTGGAGTGTGACTGTTTGAGGTTGTGGACAGGGGTCTTTCATACTGATAACAAGTTCAAACAGGTGCCATTAATACAGGTAACGAGTGGAGGACAGAGGAGCCTCTTAAAGAAGAAGTTACAGGTCTGTGAGAGCCAGAGATCTTGCTTGTTTGTAGGTGACCAAATACTTATTTTCCACCATAATTTGCAAATAAATTAATTAAAAATCCTACAATGTGATTTTCTGGATTTTTTTCCCTCATTTTGTCTGTCATAGCTGAAGTGTACCTATGATGAAAATTACAGGCTTCTCTCATCTTTTTAAGTGGGAGAACTTGCACAATTGGTGGCTGACTAAATAGTTTTTTGCCCCACTGTATATGCCACAGGGAGTGAGGGTGAGCTAGTCAGAGCATACTTGCCTTCCTAAACTGCTTGCCGCTGGCCTCTGGTGTGGCCGTGACTGGGGCATCTGTGGCAGATTTCACTGGAGTGTCCCCAGGGGCTTCGGCTAGGAGACATAAACAGCACAAAGCATGAGAAAAACCACGAGGTTACACCACGCATCATCGATAACAGTTTATTAGCAAAAAGCAGTAATGAGTGAAAAGTATTGGCATGCCCAACTTTAGAGAGGACTCTATCTATCATCTATGCCCCAGGTCAGAACCCGCATGATGGAATCTCAAAGGTTTGGAAAATATTGCTCACAATAACATTTGGGAGCTTGTGCTTTTCATTGGCTCTCTGACCAGCTATGTCTGATATGGTACTATAAAATAATGACAATGAAATCATTCATTAGTTGGCAAACCCTTACACAGTGCTGTTATGAAAGACGTTTCTCTCCTGTACAACGCAGCTTGGAGTTGCGAGGTGCTACAGAGCCAGCTGGACCAGCAGCAAAACATTCACTTGGTACATATTTATATACTTCCCTTCAGAACATCATGGAACAATCCTTCATCCAGCCAATGAAAGACCTGTCAATAACAAGCCTCACAACTACAGTACTGTGTCCCAAATGGCACCCTATTCCCTACATTTGCTATATAGTGCCCTAATTTCGACCAGATCCATATGGGGCCTTGGTCAAAAGTAGTGCACTACATAGGGAATAGGGCGCCACTTTCGACACAACCCAGGAATACACCTATTATTTTAGCAAGTCAAAGAAGAGGTATGAATGGACTTCAAGATGTTTCCATTTATCATAGACAGATGTATTTTCCAAACATTTGAGAAGCATCAGCTACCAGCAGACAAGGAGAGCCCTCCGAGACGAGGACTATCCTCCCATCATGTAAGTAGAGGGGGAGAGAGACCAAAGAGGCCAGGCAAGCCAGGGAGAAAGGAGGAGGAACTTGGAAATCAAAAGGAGGAAAAAACACACAAGTAGGACAGACAAAAGCCACAGTCAGATGAAACCAAACCCAAAGGAGAAGATGCAGTGGATCTGTTGTTGAAACCACTGTGGACCACAAGATCGACAGCATCACATCCAATTCATTACAAATACATCCTATTCAGTGGTCAACTTTGGTTCAGAGAAAGTGTTTTTAGAGGAATTCGATTACATAAGACAGTGAAAAAATGTCAAATGTCAATCTGATATCAACAATATGCTGTAAGAATATATCCTGTACATCAATTAAAGACTATGTCAATCTAAGCATTCTCTCCACCCAAAAAAACAAATCCTGCCATCAATAATTTGTCATGGGTGTCTGAAACAGCAGCATCATTGGATAAAGACAACAAGTTGGTAGTCTAGAAGCCAATCGTGTTGGGTTTGGAGGTCCCCATCTAAGAGCACTGGACAACGTCTGTGGCTCCAAAGCACTACTAAACAGGGTGCTGCCGCACACACGCCAATGTTGGGTATTCAAACAGCACCAGGACGGAGTGTAGGGGATACACACCTAACAAAAAACGCTGACCAGAAGCTCCTTTACTACCAACACCTGTGAAGAACGCAGAGGGGGAGAAGGGAAGAACACAAAACAAATCAAAAGACTGAAGCAAAGGGGTTGGAGCAGGGTCACTGCAGGGTCAAGGCCCCGCTGTGAGCCTGATGTCATGGCTGCATCCTGCAAGTCCAGAGTCAGATACCATTGGCTACGTGTGCAATCTGGGCACGTTATTGTGATACTACTAATAATGCAGAATAGCTCATCGGGAAAGTTAAAAGTGATTGCAACTGACAGTACGTTAGCGAAAATCAAACTGCTTTTTCTGCTGGAAAGTATGAAGGTAGATTGCTAGGTAATGCAGGTATGAAGGTAGATTGCTAGGTAATGCAGGTATGAAGGTAGATTGCTAGGTAATGCAGGTATGAAGGTAGATTGCTAGGTAATGCAGGTATGAAGGTAGATTGCTAGGTAATGCAGGTATGAAGGTAGATTGCTAGGTAATGCAGGTATGAATCGACAAAAGAAGCCCACTTCAAATTTAGATTACCAATGACAGAAATGTTTCTACCACTTGAAGCAGCTGCAATTGCTATTCTAGGTTCACAAAGCTCAAGATGTTTATTCATCACTTTTGCCACTTGTTCAAAAAAAGATATACAATCCTGGCCAAAAAGAGTTTAGTAACTGCTGTGTCTGACACAGCCTCCAAAACGGCTATTTCTTAATCTGACAAGACTGTACTCACCGGTGAAGAGGATGCTCTTGAGAAAGGTGACGTTCTCTCCTATCTTATCTAAATCGGGTAACTCTGGTAGAAACTTGGCAATCTCCACTAACTCAGGCAGCATTTTGGTTAGTTTATCTGTGTGCAGAAGAGAAATGCGATAGGGTAGGTGGAGTTTATCCTTTGAACATAAGAATCAAATGAAACAAACTAACTGAGCAGCCTTAACAGAAAGACAGCACTGGCTTAGCCCAAATACTACATACAATTCACATCAGATTAACCCCACACGCACACACTACACTGATTAACAGGAATTAAACCAACATGACAAGTTATTTAACATTGGTAAATCTATATACGAATTTTAGGTTCACAGGCTTCTAACGAGTCACTTCATGTCGGGGGTTTTCTGAATATGTGTTTCTTCGACCCACCTAAATCCAAACAGTAAAACACATCCAAATATTTCAGGGGCATTGAAAAACATTTTAAGTGTAAAGTGAGACAGACAGAAAGTACCCCCAAAAAAGACAATGGATCTATATATTTTTTTAATAACATCTTTGAGAGCTAACAATCACCAAAATAAAAGCTAGACAGTCAAGGAGAATCTAAAACTCCAGAAATGATGCATTCAGGAGTTTTTTCTGTGATAGCATGAGGCTGATTTGGTTATGTTTTAGTGACTCGGCATAAGAACATGGCATAAAGCCATGGACAAATGAGTAGAAAGAAGGGCCACTAAATGTTCCAGTCGAACGACACACCTACTGTCACCTAAGACCCATTTGATCCAGAAACAAATCTCACCTAGGTCAATTTGTTTACTCATCTCCCAGAAGAAATCGGGTATTACCCAGTTGTATTCATCCATATCAGGCAGCATATCCTTCCATTCCTCATAGGTCTGGAAGAACAGAAGAGACGTGGCATTTCAATCACATACATGGTCAACTTACAATTTTTGTTGTGATAATGGGGAAACAAATTACCTCAGTTAAAGATTAACAACAACATTATTTCAAGGGATGGGTTAGGGTACAATAATTGGACATAGAGTGCATTTGTTAAGTATTCAGACTAGAGGTCGCCCGGATATGATTTTTCAACGCCGATACCGATTATTGGAGGACCAAAAAAAGCCAGTACCGATTAATTTTTATTTATTTATTTCTAATGACAATTAGAACAATACTGAATGAACACATTTTTAACTTAATATAATACATAAATAAAAATCCATTTATCCTCAAATAAATAATGAAACATGTTCAATTTGGTTTAAATAATGCAAAAACAAAGTGTTGGAGAAGTAAAAGTGCAATATGTGCCATGTAAAAAGCTAACGGTTAAGTTCTTTGCTCAGAACATGAGAACATATGAAAGTTGATAGTTCCTTTTAACATATTCCAAGGTAAGAGGTTTTAGGTTGTAGTTAATATAGTATTTATAGGACTATTTCTCTCTATACCATTTTTATTTCATATACCTTTGACTATTGGATGCTCTTATAGGCACTATAGTATTGCCAGTGTAACAGTATCGCTTCCGTCCCTCTCCTCGCCTCCTCACATCGACAACAGCCACACTCGAAGCAGAGTTACCCATCGCTCCACAAAGCCGCGGCCCTTGCAGAGCAAAGGGAACAACTACTCCAAGTCTCAGAGCGAGTGACGTTTGAAACGCTGTAAGCGCGCACCCCGCTAACTAGCTAGCCATTTCACATTGGTTACACCAGCCATTAGGCTGATAGGCTTGAAGTCATAAACAGCGCTATGCTTGCGAAGAGCTGCTGGCAAAATGCACAAAAGTGCTGTTTGAATGAATGATTACGAGCCTGCTGCTGCTCAGTCAGACTGCTTTATCAAATCGGATTTAATTATAACATAATAACACACAGAAATACAAACCTTTGGTCATTAATATGGTCGAATCCGGAAACTATCATTTCGAAAGCAAAAAGTGTATTATTTCAGTGAAATATGGAATCATTCGGTATTTAATCTCACGGGTGGCATCCCTAAATCTAAATATTCTTGTTACATTGCACAACCTTCAATGTTGGGGAAACAAATTATGTGTGTTTTGCCAGCAGCTCTTCGCAAGCACAGTGCTGTTTATGACTTCAAGCTTATCAGCCTAATGGCTAGTGTAACCGATGTGAAATGGCTAGCTAGTTAGCTGGGTGTGCGCTAATAGTGTTTCAAACGTAACTCGCTCTGAGACTTGGAGTAACGATGCTTCGAGGGTGGCTGTTGTCGATGTGTTCCTGGTTCGAGCCCAGGTAGGGGCGAGGAGAGGGTCGGCTAAATTGATTTTATTGATGTATTATATTAAGTTAAAATAAGTGTTCATTCAGTATTGTTGTAATTGTCATTATTACAAAAAAAAAATATATATATATATATATATGTTAAATCGGTAACGGCTTTTTTGGTTCTCCAATAATCGGTATCGGCGTTGAAAAATCATAATCGGTCGACCTCTAGTCTAGACACATCTAGCCTATATACAAGATCAACTTCAACAGAATCATGTGTAAATATAGTCCATATAGTGAAAGGGTTTTGAGAGCTCATAAGGGAATCTCATCTGTGCTGGCAGTCTGGCATAAACACATACTCTACATTTGATTGGCGCTCTGCTAGGGTAAGTCACCTCTGTTCCACTGGGAGTGGAGGTAAGTAGGGCGACTCGTACATTAGGATTAGAAAAGCATCACTCAAAGCCAATATCGCTTAAGCACAGTGTGAACGGTAGTAAACCACCTATGTGTTTGTTACTCTCACTGCGCTTACCAAGCAGATCCAGCCAATTAGAGATCAGAGCACCAACTGGTATTTAGATGAGAGATGCACTTGTATCATGTGTCTTAAGTCTAACAGACAAGTACAACAGCTTTTTTCGAACAACATTATATGGCAGTAACCTGGCTCCGGCTATACGTGTCTGGGAAACTGGCCATTACCATTCAACTCTCTCTCCTCTACTTCAAATGTACTGTACCTTCTTAGCGGTATACCCGCCTCCCACTGCTGAGCCCAGCACAATGTACCGGAGCTTGAGCAGCCTGGAGGCCAGGCGGAGCATCCAAAAGTTGCGGTGTTGCTGGTAGCGCCAGCCGCCGTGACCGCCCGGGGGAGGCTTGGGGGGCTGCATGGGCAGCCGGGACATGGAGGTGAAGTGGCGGGCTGCCGAGCGGTGCGGGGTGGTGACACTGGCGTTGTACCGGTGGTGGATGGCACGAGACAGAGGGTGCAGCTTCTGTAAGGGCATCCTGAACCTCACCCCCATGTTTGGGGAGACCAGGTTTCTGCAGGCCATGCTGAGAGGACAGAGACATGGAGAAAACGTGTCAGGGATTTAGACCCACAAGTAACATTAACACTGTACCTTCTGCAGACATCAGGTGTGATGAATAGAACGATTGATCGTATACTGTACAGTACAACATGATGAACAACAACGGCATGATAGTGTTGATTGAATGGTGTACAAATAACGTTAGTTAGCTACAGTAGCTGCACATCTGCCTGGCTAAATACAGTAACGTTGCTTTTTTTATAGCTAAAATGCATCGTTAACTTACAATTTCAACCTTTTGTTTCGCAGATAATTACCTAACCCACACACAATCGAGCTGGCCACTTGATATCAGTGATTTCAATTTGTTTAACACCAAGCTAATGTCTAGCTAACTAACTGTTATCGTTACCTTCTTGAACATCATCAAGCGTAATAACAACCTTTTCGTAGCCAGCCTCTAGGCAACAAGCAACTTAACTAAGCTAACGTTAGCAAGACAGTCATGTAATCAGTCATTGCTGTTAAGTCAATCAATGAATGATGCATAAATTATCTAGCTAGCATTGTGGTCAACATTGCTAGCTAGTTATCTCTATATAGCACAGCGAGAAACACCGTCCTCATGCCCAGATAGCTACTGTTAGATAGCGAGCTAGCTATCTATTTATCTAGTTAGCCGAAAATATTGTTACCCTACTTACCAGGCCACTGCGCTTCCAACTCGTAACATAATGCTATTACCAACAACGGGTAAATGAAAATGTGTTATAAATTCGCGCTCACGTACAATTCAAATCATTTTTACAGAGGGTACACATTGGTTAATAACTTGCTAACTAAAAAGGACACAGCATGACATCGGAATGACATGTCTGCTTGCTGGAAACGAGTCCAACCTCCAAATCAGCACTGACACAACTGCCTATGGTGCTTCAAGTTCCTATACGGAATCTCAGTCACGTCAATAGTAATGTTCTCTAATTTGTCAACATATAGCTAAATCAAATGGATAAATTATGATTGAAAAAATATATAGTAAGAATTTCCACACTGTAGCCTAATCAGACTAAAAATACAATGTTGTCTTAATTTTTCTACCATGGACGCTGTAGACCTCACAAAACTGTGTAATTAACCCACTCAAATGCTTGAGGGCATAACAAACTGCACACATCCACTACTACTCATTATCTGTGGTGTGGATGGTCTAATAATGCACAATGTCAAAATGAACTATTCAACGTTGTACAATTATGATGAGTCATTGCTGCTTTGCTCTCTACACTCCTGCTTCTCGCTGTTGAGTATCTATGTATAGTCACTTTACCCCTACCTTCATGTACAAATTACCTCGACTAACCTATACTGCCGCACATTGACTCAGTACCGGTACACCCTGTATATAGCCTCATTATTATTATTAATTTTTTTTGTAAATATTTTCTTAACTATATTTTCTTAAACTGCATTGTTGGTTAAGGGTTTGTAAGCATTTCACCTTAAGGGCTTGTAAGTAAGCATTTCACCTGGCGCATGTTACAAATATAATTTTATTTGATTCGTCTGATTTTTACAATGATCTGTTGAACACTAAATAAGCTAAATTTAAAAAATGGTGCTTTTACCATTAAATAATGCCCCCAACATGTGGATAACGTGAGAATCTCAATTGCCATCTCCTCGCAGCCGCTCACCTCACCTCCTTATCAAAACCCATTGGAGAAGAAGGTCAGAGGGGCGGGACCTCTGGCTTTTTCCTCCAATGAGTTTTGAGAAGGAGGCGAGGAGAGAGGACACGAGGTGTACCAATTGAGATGTACCCATAGTCTCACCATCAGGCTGAGGAAGAGGGGGAGCAATGATGTACAGTATACTGACACTAGATTGCTGATGTTATGTGTTGGCCAATGAGGCTCTGATGCCACCATCTACCATATTGGTACTGCTGAGAAGGAGCATTCCTGCATCAGAATAAATGAAATTCAACAGTACTTCAATTTAATGTTTCATGAATAAAGTGATGGAACTACCATGAGCCTGTGTTGTTACTGTGTCAGACTGGGTAACACCTCATTAGAAACATCACACATTGACATTTAACCCGTTGGCCATTTTTGATTAAATAAAAATATGGATATACCCAACCAGAATTACCTATAACATTACCGACTGATACTTTCTATGACATCACTGAGACACAGCCCACGGAAGTCGCACCAACATAATTGTATTAGTGACTCAATGTATGAATGTGGGAGCCAGTAGACCAACTGTAAAATACAGGATAGCTGTTTCAAAGTGTAAACACTTAATCAAAATGCATTCTGCTTCATCGTGACAATAATGCTTGTACGAACTCAAACCCATGCGCAGAGGTAGGGGTAAATCCAGAACGTTTACTTAGAGTCTAAATTGAAACAAGGCAACAGCACAAGAGCACACTAACAAAACATGAGACCATAGCAATGATACAGGCCAACTGAGGAACCGAAATAACCAGGCAACCATGTGACCAGAGAACATAATTAAACACAGGTGAAACCAATAAGAAATAATCAGGGTAACCTGGAAAACAAGGTAAGGGAGCCCTCCAGGGATAACCGAAGGAAACAACACTCAAATTAAACAGAATCTGTGACACTTCATAATATTACTGAACCTCTCAATTATTTTGTGATGCCTATTACCATTACTGCGGGATGATGCATGAAAGGAAATAAAATTAATGTATACACTCCTTGTATTGACAAAATAATTTCTCAACATTTATGAACAAGAGCAAGTGACTTAACACTGAGACCCAACATTGCAAAAATACATTTCCTAAATTGTACCCCGTACAGGTCCTAAAAATAAATAAAAAACACTATATAATGCATCTCCTTAGACCCACATGCATCTCTTAGTAGTATTTGTTGTGTGTCAGTATGATTATTGTGGTTTCAGTAGCCTCAAACATTGGAAATCTGTCCACTCTGTCAAGGCTCAGGCGAAGACCTAGAATCATACAGTTTCAAAGTAAAAAAAGTTCATTACAAAAACAGGGGGGCAGTCAAACGACAGGTCAAGGGCAAAACAGCAGACAGGCTCAGGGCAGGCAGAATGGTCAAAACCAGGAACTAGAGAATGACAGGAAAACCACTGGTAGGCTTGACGAGACAAAAACTGGCAACAGACAAACAGAGAACTCGGGTATAAATACACTGGGGATAATGGGGAAGATGGGCGACACCTGGAGGGGGGTGTAGACAATTACAAAGACGGGGGAAAGACATACTAACATTTGCAGTGGTCAAATGTTTTTGATCCATTTTGATGTGATTTTAATATAATTTCTCAGTTTTCATTTTTTTTCTACTATTGAAGCCCAATGTTGCATTTTGCAACGTTTCCAGAATATTGTTCTACAAATGATAATCAGAGGCCTATTGCACGTATTTCTGAAGGGTAATAACATGTTTTCATCTCACAGGGTTAAGCTTTTGTTTTACAGCAACAAATAATCTTCAAAGTATGTGAAAGAAAGTGAATAATTATGATTTTCTCGAAAACATAACAAAAAAATGGTCCCGCTTTAAATGACATGCAGCTTATAAAGGCTTCATAAACACTACACAACTATGTCACAAATCATCTATAAACATGTATCATGCTTTATATAGGGTTCATTAATGTGACATAACTGTGTGACATAACTACCCATGTCAAATTTGACATAACCCACTATGTCAAATATTACATAGTCCACAGTCCACAGACGATGCAATCTCAACCACACTGCACACTGCCCTAACCCATCTGGACAAGAGGAATATCTATGTGAGCATGCTGTTCATCGACTACAGCTCAGCATTTAACACCATAGTACCCTCCAAACTTGTCATCAAGCTCGAGACCCTTGGTCTCGACCCCGCCCTGTGCAACTGGGTACTGGACTTCCTGACGGGCCGCCCCCAGGTGGTGAGAGTAGGTAACAACATCTCCACCCCGCTGATCCTCAACACTGGGGCCCCACAAGGGTGCGTTCTGAGCCCTCTCCTGTACTCCCTGTTCACCCACGTATGCGTGGCCACGCACGCCTCCAACTCAATCATCAAGTTTGCGGACGACACAACAGTGGTAGGCTTGATTACCAACAACGACGAGACGGCCTACAGGGAGGAGGTGAGGGCCCTCGGAGTGTGGTGTCAGGAAAATAACCTCACACTCAACGTCAACAAAACTAAGGAGATGATTGTGGACTTCAGGAAACAGCAGAGGGAACACCCCCCTATCCACATCGATGGAACAGTAGTTGAGAGGGTAGTAAGTTTTAAGTTCCTCGGCGTACACATCACAGACAAACTGAATTGGTCCACCCACACAGACAACATCGTAAAGAAGGTGCAGCAGCGCCTCTTCAACCTCAGGAGGCTGAAGAAATTTGGCTTGTCACCAAAAGCACTCACAAACTTCTACAGATGCACAATCGAGAGCATCCTGTCGGGCTGTATCACCGCCTGGTACGGCAACTGCTCCGCCCACAACCGTAAGGCTCTCCAGAGGGTAGTGAGGTCTGCACAACGCATCACCGGGGGCAAACTACCTGCCCTCCAGGACACCTACACCACCCGATGTCACAGGAAGGCCATAAAGATCATCAAGGACAACAACCACCCGAGCCACTGCCTGTTCACCCCGCTATCATCCAGAAGGCGAGGTTAGTACAGGTGCATCAAAGCTGGGACCGAGAGACTGAAAAACAGCTTCTATCTCAAGGCCATCAGACTGTTAAACAGCCACCACTAACATTGAGTGGCTGCTGCCAACACACTGACTCAACTCCAGCCACTTTAATAATGGGAATAGATGGGAATTGATGTAAAATATATCACTAGCCACTTTAAACAATGTTACTTAATATAATGTTTACATACCCTACATTATTTATCTCATATGTATACGTATATACTGTACTCTATATCATCTACTGCATCTTTATGTAATACATGTATCACTAGCCACTTTAAACTATGCCACTTTGTTTACATACTCATCTCATATGTATATACTGTACTCGAGACCATCTACTGCATCTTGCCTATGCCGCTCTGTACCATCACTCATTCATATATCTTTATGTACATATTCTTTATCCCTTTACACTTGTGTGTATAAGGTAGTAGTTTTGGAATTGTTAGCTAGATTACTCGTTTGTTATTACTGCATTGACGGAACTAGAAGCAGAAGCATTTCGCTACACTCGCATTAACATCTGCTAACCATGTGTATGTGACAAATAAAATTAGATTTGATTTGATTTACATAAACCTGCACTCTGCACTTAATAAGTGATGGCATAAGCGCCACTTAATAAAGGCCTTATATATCATATTAAATTGAGGCTTCACAAAGCATTCATAACCCTGCCATACATCTTGGTAGAGCATTGCAACGCCAGGATAATGGGTTCGATTCCCGGGACCAGCCATACATAAAAATGTATTCACGCATGACTGTAAGTCGCTAAAAAAGCATTTGCTAAATTGTATATAATATATTAATTTAAAACATTTCTAGGATGGCCAAACCTCTTTCCCTCTCAAGTGCATAGTCATTGGACCTGAGCCAAACTGGTATGGGCAATCTGTTGAAATCACACTGGATGTATTAGACTTTAGAGCTGCATTAGGGGCAATAACCTCTGGATTGTGGATTAATGACATGGAGTATCAGTCTACTCAGTGACACCCAGAGAACATTAGTGTCGTAGCTCTTATTGCGGGACTCTGAAACAACTGTGAATGGAGCCACATTTATTGTCAACCTACTATGTGTATTGAACCCTATGAATTTAAACATTCCTTGTTTCCACTTGTATAGGGTGAGCCCGAATCCAACCTCGAGGAACCTGCTCCTCGGAGAGTCTGTCGTAGAGTCTGTAGCAGAGGATGCTACCGTAGGGTCTGCTGGACAAGGTGCCAGACGGTTTGCAGACCCAGAACCGATCAAAATGCTTACGTTTACACTCCTAAATTGTGGTTTGATCCACATCTCTTTTTCCTAAATACTAAGGCAAACAACGCTGCTGATTTGCATTTCACATGGGGTTTCTTTTGATTATGGTGCTGATAAGGATCATTATGGGTGTGTTAGGGTTGCGTCAATTCGTCGAATTGTTAGGGTTGCGTCAATTCAAATCTGGTATCAGGATAAGAATGACACTGAGTCACCGATTGTATGCTATGTATTTTTTATTAGCTAAGCAATAAGTGGTAAATGCAATTTTCGTATATACGGGCTCTCTGTCCCACCTCGCAGGGCAAACAGAGAACTGACAGGATGTACGTAAACAGTTCTTCTTATACTGTGATAGACATAGTTCCAACCCGTCTGTTGGCCTATCACAGCAGAGGCTGAGCGTAGTTTAGACTTTGCTCAGCCTATGGCAGGCACTCAGACTAGTCCTAATCTCTTGGCGCATCTTGGAGTCCACCCTCTGTCGATGTATAGATTCTCACTGTTCTGGTGCCATACCCTAGTTACTGCAACTACTCAGTTCCCGTTATTGTGTTATTCAGTATTTTCTAATTCAATCAAACCTTGTGATGAGCCTCCCCTCCCTGTACCTGATTAATCACAACTTTGTAAGATACAGCAAGTCACAGCATGTGCTCAATATTGTCACATACAAACACAAGGACAAAGCATCTGCTGGGCTGTTATCTACAGTTTTGCAACATGCAGCAGTCTCAGCATGTTGCTCGGTCCTTCACACACACACACACACACACACACACACACACACACACACACACACACACACCTGCTGTTCAAACAATTCAATCTTACGTGATATAGTAGTGGGTTATAGAGCATAAACATAAATCCTCACAGTTCACACATTGGAGTTGCTGGCCATACTCTTGGCTGCAGAGTGGTTGGAGGTGAGGCCTCACAGGGTAGTCTGACTCCTGTGCAGTACTGATGAGCTTAAATTAATTTGTGTCTCGGAGCAGACAATATAAATATAAGAACAGTGTTTAAAAACAAATGGCAAGTTTTGTGGGAAAAGGTGGAGGCAAGGAGGTTCTCAGGTAGGAAAGTGTCATTAGGCTGAGACTGGGACACACAAAGCTCAACATCAAATTGAAATTGGAAGGAAAACATCCAACTGGGAGGTGTGATCAATGTGGAGACAGTGGAACATATTTCAGAGGCAGCAATATGGGAGGGAAAGGCAGAGTCTGTTATTAGAATTAAGTAATGGTGTTGAAGAGCCAAGCTTAAGTGAACTGCTGAGAAAATCTTCAGGGGATGTAGTTTTTAATTATGTATTTAGTTTCCTTAGGGAGATGAGAATAATGGGTATGATTATTTTTTTTTAAACCTTCCTCGTCTTTGGTCCACACTCCAGTCCAGTTGTTGATGGTAATGCACCTTAAAGTTAGTTACCAACCGCCATATAAAATCCATAGAAGAACCCACGCTATCACGCTGTTGTGGTAAGATGAACAATGGCGTTTGAAGCAGGGTGCTGTCCTTTAAAACAAGGAATGAATAGTTTTGGTGCTGGGTTGGATGAGAGGCATGAATATAAAACATTATTTAGGGCATCGGGAGGTTTTCCTTTAACTGTGAACAAAAACAGGAGGTTTTATGTTATTTTGTTCACACTTGGCATGATATTCTCCCGCCAAACTGAACAACAGGACAGGAACACTGGATGCACAACATCACGCTCTGGCAGTACATGGCTGTGACCATCAAGTTTGCTATGAGAAAGTAGTTTTTTCAGTTTGAAGAAATCACATAGATACATTTGACAGAAAAAATGCACAAACGTTTGCTGTCGATCTGTCATGTCGCAGGCATAAAGTTGTGTTAAAAGTTTGTAGATCACAGATCTGTTTCTGTGGTTGAGTAATAAAAAAATTGACCGTACAATCAATCTCGCGCCAAAATCCTCGGAAGAGGGAAGGCTAGCGAGACCCTAGTTTCGCGGGCTGAGGCTAAGCTCCGCTCACAGTTTTGATTGACAGGAATTACAGCCCACCAGAGAGAAATTCAAAATGGTAATAGCCAATAGCGGAAAGAAGGCGGCGACATTCACTGGTTGAAGGAGTCGTATTGATTGAGTCCTCTAAAAACAGTCTACAGAAGAGTTGTGCGTTTGATCCAGAAGTAGTATAGGATTACGTTTTTCACGGTTTAATAAATGCCATATAATTATTTGCATTTGTAAGAAAAGAAAATAAGAAAAACAGGTAACGTAATGTTTCTTCTTTGGTCAAGTGTACATTTTATTTTTTTTGGAAAGTTGCCTAGCTAACTTGGTACAGTGATTGCCTCATTCCAACCAGTTAACTTTTGATATTGAATTATTAATATTATAATTTCACTCGACAGTTTGCATGGTAACTCACAAGCTAGGTGTCCGTGTGTTTTCAATGTAAAGATAATCTTTCTTTTGGTTAGCAACTACAACGTATTAGTTGATGTTGTAGCTAACGTTAACTAGCTAGCTAGGCTAATGTAACGTGGTGTGTTGTCAATGTCGATTAACGTTACTATCAGTGTACTATTTGTTACTATGGTGGCTGATAACGTTGTCTATAGTTAGTTACAACATTTCAATGGCTAATCCCATTTACATTCGCTGTTAACCAACGTTAGTATGACTTCTTAGCTAGTTAGTTAGAATTTACTAAGATGCTTACTTAACGTTTGCTATTACAAAAAAAATGTTTGTTTACGACGGCTGAATATGACCGAACTTGTTTATTTAATGTTAGTTAACGTTACTTGTCCACCAGCCGAGAAAACGAAACAGCGCGCTTTTTTGAATCATAGCTAGCTAATTATTACATTAAATTACCTGATTTAAAATGTTTTTTTAGTTAGTCAATTAAAATAGCTAGCTGCTTGTCAATTGTTTCCCAATATTGTTTGATTCGTTTGTGTAGCAAGCTAACCAGCCAACAATAGTAAGTCTAAGTAACAGGTCAAGTATAGTAACAGTAGTAGTTACTGCCACAACAATGTGTAACTCATCCCAGCTGACCCGATAGAACCTACCTCCTCCCAGCTGAACACAAAGCTTCGCTAGCTAATGTAAAATAAAACGAATTATATTTATTTATTTCATACTGTCTACCATAGCAATTCTATTCAAGTTTTGAGCCGGTCAAATATGTGCGCTTGGAACATTGTCAGGAAGCGAAGCCACGTTGTTTGATACCAGCGTTGCCTTCGCGCCAGGATGAGGTCGCAATAGCTGCATTTAAAAGGGTAGGAGTGGCTTACTCACCCAGTTTCCCGCACTGTTAAAATCAGCATGGCATGTTGGTTGAATAATCCCCCAGTCATTGAATGGGATTTGGGGAAGTATTTATTCAAATAAATAAATAATGAATGATTGCTCCACTTGATCAATAGTTGGCACAGTAATACTCAAAGGAAAGTGGGAGAAAAACATTGAATGGTGCTGCTTTTTAAGCTCAGATGGTGCAATGCTGCCATTAACTCCCAGTTTGGCTCCCCTTTGCACAGGGCAGCTGCAATGTGGATTCAAGTGCGCACCATGGATGGCAAGGAGACCCATCGGATCGACTCCCTGTCCAAACTTACCAAGGTGGACGAGCTGCGCCTCAAGATCTTGGAACTCTTTAAGGTTGACCCAGAGAAGCAGAGGCTTTTCTACCGGGGAAAGCAGGTGGGGCAGATGGATACTTTCCTGTTTAATTCAGTTACAACCGTGTTGCTGGGGTCCTTAGTAATCATGTCTGAATGAATATGTTCTGTTTCTGGTCCCAGATGGAGGACGGCCACACAATCTTTGATTACAACGTGGGTTTGAACGACATAGTGCAGCTGCTTGTTAGACAGGCCGCGCCCCCTGCTGCTGTCCTCAAAAGCAAGGACAAAGAGGCCGAGCTGTCCGACTCTGACTCTGGCTGTAGCTCTGCGCAGAGTGAGTCAGACAAGAGCTCCACCCACGGGGAGGCCGAGGTGCAGGCAGCTGGCACCTCCACCCAAACCGACTTGCCAGACCTGGTCGACCCCGGCTTTGGCTGTTACAAGGTAAACACAGGGCGGATCTCTAAAAGCCCTAGTATTTGCTGTACTGGTATCACTTGATGGGGTGAAATTATGCTTTTAACTTAAAATCAAAAATGGCATTTGCGTTAATATTTTGGAGTTATTGAATTGGGGTTGAATATAATAGCTAGTCTTAATTTGAAGTTTGCAAAACACAAGTTAAAAAATTGTTACTTCAGCAGTGTCAATATCAACTTTGTGTAATTTTCCCCCCCAGATTAACGAGTTTGTTGATGCCAGAGACTTGAACATGGGTGCCTGGTTTGAGGCCCAAATTGTGAACGTTACAAAGACATCTGGAGAGGAGGGCTCTGACACGAAACCCAGCGAAGAGGAAGTTATTCACTACCATGTCAAATATGAAGAGTGAGCATTTTATCAAGTATTTTATATTTAAAGATCGGATGGATAGGTCATGCCTCACTGTTGAATGTTAACCTCCGCAAACATGTGTAGAAAACATGTGTTCATGTGGAACTTATTGCCGTTTAGTAAAGAGGTGGACCAATGGGGAAATTGATTGGCCATGTCCCAATTATCTCTCCTTCCTCCCAAAAGGTGCACTTGTTCACTTCCCTTTACTGATTTTTAAAGGAAATGACTGGTATAAGACATTTTGTGATACTCTCACTAGCCCAGGTCTCCACCCATCTAATGCTTTTAGATTTTGTGTGAAGTAGTGAACGAGTGCACACTTCACAGGGCTCGACATTAACTCTTGTCTGGGACATTTAAAAAATATATATTTGTTGGATGACAATATAGATTTCAGTAGTACAAATGGACAAGTACATTTTTTTAAACAATTACTTATATCAGAATTGGATCAGAGAGCCAACATTGGAATAATATTCAAATCTGTTTTTCATGTAGACCTACATGTAGAAAATAAAAAACAGTTAAAAAAGAAAGCCCACAGGACAAATTGTAGGTGATATGCATATTGTCAAAACAATGCAGACATGGGGGAGGCAATTCCATAACACGACAATTGGCAAACGAATTACAAATATTTGTGCTTGATAATTTGTACACCACCATGCCACCTTGTTTTGCCTGCCAGTGTGTAAAAACCAGAGGAACATTTGAAATTAAAGATTTGTATTACTCCAATGTGCCCCCAGCAGTCAAGTCCCTCAGAATTCAAACACTACTTTGAGCTGCTTCTGTTCTATCAGATATGTCAATCAGCTTACAAAAGCCCCATTATGTAGGAAGCACCTGCCGTATGCATCTGAGCTGAATACTGACTCTGCCTCTGTGTGGTCTCTCTAGCTACCCAGAGAATGGTGTGGTGCTGCTGCATTCCAAGGATGTGCGCCCGCGTGCTCGCACTGTCTACCAGTGGCACCAGCTAGAGGTGGGCATGGTGGTCATGGTCAACTTCAACCCCGACGAACCCAAGGAGCGCGGCTACTGGTACGATGCCCAGATCCAGAAGAAGAGGGAGACACGCACCCTGCACGAGATCTACACCAAAATACTGCTCGGGTAATAATTGGTCCTGTTCGTCTCTGCTTTAATAAACAAAAAGAGAGTACATTGTCTCTCATAGCATAATTCAATAGTGTGTTTCTATTGATTACTTGTTTTATATTATCTACACGGTATAGATTGCACTTTTGTATTATGTTGATGTCATAGTTTTCCATTGGCCATGTATAGCATTTTGTTTGCACAGTAGTACCATGACGGGTATCCGAAGAGCTTGTGTTTTATTTCAGGGATGCCGGTGACTCTCTGAATGACTGTAGGATCATGTTCTTGACTGAAATTTACAAAATCGAGGAGCCTGGAGCATTGGATGGATCTGGAGTTGGATCTGACAGTCCACTGAAAAGTAAGTTGGAGCTGTTTAGCTGGATTTCATCGGCTGTATTCACTAGAAAGCAAACGGAACAAAACTATATATATTTTTTATTTAACTAGGCAAATAATTATTTACAGTGACGGCCAAGGAACAGTGGGTTAACTGTCTTGTTCAGGGGCAGAAGGACAGATTTTTATCTTGTCAGCTCGGGGATTCGTTCTAGCAACCTTTCGGTTACTGGCCCAACGCGCTAACCACTAGGCTTCCTTCCACCCCCTTAAGGGACCTACCCGGATTTGTCCAATAACTTGTTTGTTTTGCTACTGTACCTAAATGTATTATTTGTCACATGCGCCGAATACAACCAGTGTAGACATACTGTGAAATGCTTAGTCTCAATTGTCCTGAACGGTGCAGCGGTCTAAGGCACTGCAGACCGTGGTTCAATTCCAGGCTGTATCACAACCGGCTGTGATTGGGAGTCCCATAGGGCGGTGCACAATTGGCTCAGCGTTGTCTTTGTCAATAAGAATTTGTTCTTAACTGACTTGCCTAGTTAAATAAAATAATCCAGTTCAAGAGTTATATTTATTAAATAAAAGTGACACAATAACGAGGCTATATACAGGGGGTACTGATACTGAGTCAATGTGTGGTGGTATAGGTTAGTTGAGGTAATTTTGTACATGTAGGTAGGGGTATGGGTAATACCCTTGAGTAGTAGCAGTGTACAAAATCAAAGGGGGGGTGTCAATGTAAATAGTCCGGGTGGCCATTTGATTAATTATTCAGCAGTCTTGTGGCTTGGGGGTAGAAGCTGTTAAGGAGCCTTTTGGTCCGGTACCGCTTGCTGTGTGGTAGCAGAGAGAACATTCTGACTTGGGTGACTGGAGTCTTTGACAATTTTTTGGGCCTTCCTCTGACACCCCCTAGTATATAGGTCCAGTGATGAACTGGGCTGTACGCACTACCCTCAGTAGTGCCTTACCGGACGTGTTGCGAACGTTGCAAAATAAATTTACACACGTTTTCAATCGTTGCACCCACACTGCTCCCGCGCTCCAACGAGCATCTGCTTTGCCAGGCGCTAAGATGGGAGTTGATTCAATTTGTGACATAGGAGAGGCAGGACTTGAAGCGCGTTCTATCTTCTCATTGGTTTTTTAGGAACATATACCCACGTGGGTGATTGAAAGATTAACTGAGGTCGGTTGTGGTAATGCACCTTATTATGAAAGTTAGTTGCCATATAAAGTCCAAAGAAAAAGAAGCCTGGAAGGAGGAGAGATGACTAGAAACAATTTGGTTGACCGTTTTATGTGTGGATTAAGTATCGGAGTAGAGGACCTGGTGTTACGGTTGGATGCCGAGCAGTTGCCATACCAGGCGGTGATGCAACTGGTCAGGATGCTCTCAATGGTGCAGCTGTAGATCTTTTTGAGAATCTGGGGACCCATGCCAAATATTTTCAGTCTCCTGGTGGGGGGGAAGGTGATGTCGGCTCTCCTTTTCCTGTTGTCCACGATCATCTACTTTGTCTTGCTCACATTGAGGGAGAGGTTGTTGTCCTGGCACCACACGGCCAGGTCTCTGACCTCCTCCCTGTAGGCTCTCGTCGTTGTCTGTGATCAGGCTTACTGTTGTCGTCAGCAAACTTAATGATGGTGTTGGAATTGTTTGGCAACGCAGTCGTGGGTGAACAGGGAGTACAGGAGGGGATTAAATACACGCCCCTGTGTTGAGGATCAGCGTGGCGAATGTGTTGCTGCCTACCCTTACCACCTGGGGGAGGCCTGTCGGGAAGTCCAGGATCCAGTTGCAGAGGGAGGTGTTTAGTCCCAGGGTCCTTAGCTTAGTCATGAACTTTGTGGGCACTGGTGTTGAATGCTGAGCTGTAGTCAATGAACAGCATTCTCACATAGGTATTCCATTTGTCCAGATGGGAAAGGAAGATTGTGTTATCTGTTGGGGTGGTATGTGGATCTCGGGTTTCTGTAATGATGGTGTTGTGAGCCATGACCAGCCTTTCAAAGCACTTCATGGCTACTGACGTGAGTCAATTAGGCAGGTTAACTTCACAGGGACTATGGTGGTCTGCTTGAAACATGTTGGTATTAGATTCGGACAGGGAGAGGTTGAAAATGTCAGCGAAGACGCTTGCCAGTTAGTCCACGCATGCTTTGAGAACACGTCCTGGTAATGCATCTGGCCCTGTGGCTTTGTGAATGTTGACCTGTTTACAAGTCTTACTCACATCGGCTACCGAGAGCGTTATCACACAGTCGTCCGGAACAGCTGGTGCTCTCATGTATGCTTCAGGGTTGCTTGCCTCAAACAAGCATAAAAGGCATTTAGCTCGTCTGGTAGGTTTGTCAATGGGCAGCTCGTGGCTGGGTTTCCCTTTGTAATCTGTAATAGTTTGCAAGCCATGCCACATCCAACAAGCATCAGAGCCAGTGTAGGGGGATTCAATCTTAGTCCTGTATTGACACTTTGCCTGTTTGATGGTTCATCTAGTTCCGGATTAGTGTCCCGCTCCTTGAAAGCGGCGGCTCTAACCTTTTAGCTCGGTGCGGATGTTCCCTGTAATCCATGGCTTCTGGTTGGAATATGTACGTACGGTCACTGGGGACGACGTCGTCGACGTACTCATTGATGAAGCCGGTGACTGAGGTGGAATCCAAAGCCATTGGATGAATCCCGTAACATATTCCAGTATGTGCTAGCAAAGCGGTCCTGAAGCGTAGCATCTGCATCAGCTGACCGCTTCCGTATTGAGCGAGTCACTGGTACTTCCTGCTTTAATTATTGCTTTTAAGCACAAATCGGGAGGATAGAATTATGCTCAGATTTGCCAAATGGAGGGTGATGGAGAGCTTTGTATGCGTCTGTGTTTGGAGTAAAGGTGGTCTAGGATTTTCTTTTCCCTGGTTGCACGTGACATGCGGGTAGCAATGAGGTAAAAAGGATTTAAGTTTGCCTGCATTAAAGTCCCCGGCCACTAGGAGCACCGCGTCTGGGTGATAATTTATTTTTGTTTGCTTATGGCCTTATACAGCTAGTTGAGTGCAGTCTTAGTGCCAGCATCTGTTTGTAAATTGAAGTATCAACACATTTTATACACTGATGTAAATAATTGACTTGCACTCAATACACAGATGCAGTGATAGCGCGTATTTTCTATTTTGTCATGAACGGCCTACGTGTTTAGTCTGTTCTCTTGTAGGGGTCCGTGCATTTATCAGCCTGATTTTCATGAAGGATTAGGATACATGTAAATCACATGCAGAGTTGCAAATGTTCTGCAGGCTGAAATTAGGCTATAGTTCAATGTTGGAGGCAGATGTTAGAAAACGACATACACATACTATTGTAACCATAGAGACTGGGATTAATCTTGACATGCTTCGCGATCCAGCACGAGATTCATTTTTAGTTATGATGGCTGCACAAATAAATATTTTCTTACTTTGTTAAAAAAAAAGAAAAAAAAAGTGCTGACTGAACATATTTAGTTTGCTTGTGCAGATTCATCCAAAACACTGGTTGTAACTGGAATTTCCAGGCAAACGGAAAAAGGAGAGCAGTCGTTGATAATGTCAATCAAAGATGAACCCAGTTTAATAATATAATTTAGGGAAATGCCTTCAATAGCATAGAAAATATCTCGCTGGCCTCTTGGAGACAGGCCATTTAGTCTAATACAGGGCTCTCTAACCCTGTTCAGTCCTGTAGGTTTTCACTCCAACCATTATCAAGCCTACCTGATTTCTAATAATTACCTGGTTTTATAAGCTGAATCATGTTAGTTACAACCTACAGGAGGGTAACTCCAGGAGCAGGGTTGGTGAGCCCTGGTCTAATCATACGGTATCAAATGTTCTCTAAACATCAGCCTGAGAGGCCTGTACGAAGTCAAAACAATACTGTGACTTTGCAAGCTGCTACAGAATCAAGTTCATAATGTCATCAATACTAGAACATTCAGTGTGTCCTTGTGCCTTCAGTAACTGACGTCAATCACTATCAGATGATATGAGAACAACCCATAACATTCAGTATCAAGTCTAGTGACCATCAACCTCAACACACATCACTGTCACAAACAGAACACTGGAAATCTTGTGTGTTGCAGAAAGGGGAAACGTGTGGATATGCTAAGCATTGTGAATTTTTCTTAATTAAATATGAACTTTATTCATCTTAAATATTCCCAGTACACACACACGCATCTCCTACTGAAGGGTTTACAGTACTCATCTGAACATTTACAAGTCAACGGGCTGACATTGTCTTCGCTCCTGTTTTTACTCCAGGGTCAAACGGACCCGAGTGCAAACACTGCAAAGATGACCTCAAAAAGAACTGCCGCTGGTGCAACTGCCACGTTTGCGGTGTGAAGCAGGACCCTGACAAGCAGCTGCTGTGTGACGAGTGTGACATGGCCTTCCACATCTATTGCCTTAACCCCCCACTGACCAGCCTCCCCGATGATGATGACTGGTAAGTATACTACAGTGCTGATGTCTGTGCTGGCAGTCGGTCTGGCCAGTGCCCCCTTCTAGAGCTGCTTATGTGACTGTCTTAGTCATGCCATTGATTCAGATGACACTTGAAGCATGTTTCTAAATGGAGTTTGATGTGATTTCAGGCTGTTTATTTGGCAAATTTGAATTGAGTATTAATCATTAGTTTCTTTCTACTGTGAGCTGTACTGTCCAAATTACTTGGAAGAAAAAAGACTCTGCACAGAACACCCACAGGTGCTGGTGTTGCTCCCCCTGGTCTCCATATCTGTGCTACAGTGAAATGTGGTCTGTTACCTCTACATTGGGGGAGTTGTCTTCTCTCCGACATGTATTCAGCAGACCAGAACAACATTCCCCATGCCCATATTAACACTACACGAGCCATGCAGTGGCTTTATACTGCATCGTTTATTTTGATGTCCTATTCCCTGCTTGGTCTAACCTCTGTATTTATCTAGGTATTGTCCCGAGTGCCGCAACGATGCCAGTGAAGTGGTCCTAGCAGGAGAGAAACTCAAGGACAGCAAGAAGAAATCCAAGATGGCGTCCGCTAGCTCAACCAGCCAGAGAGACTGGGGAAAGGTAAGCACATTGAGGAATGTTGATGGGTGGATCTACCTCTTAGTGAAATAGCAGGGGTGTAATGATAGGTCCTGAGACATCATACACCCAGTTACCCTTCTGAACTTTTTGTTTTTAGTTTAGTAAACTGTGTATACCCAAGTGTTTTTACACGACCTCTTCTCCTACCAGGGCATGGCTTGTGTCGGCCGCAGCAAGCAGTGCACCATCGTGCCCTCAAACCACTACGGCCCAGTCCCTGGCGTCCCCGTTGGAAGTATTTGGAAGTTCAGGGTCCAGGTGAGTCACTTCTGTTTGCAACAGGCTGAAAAGGAAAGTCATAACTGCAGTAACTGTCAAAGGGAGTCTTGTGGGTGGCGAATGTGGATTTGATTGAATGAACCCCTTAGGGTTTGTTGTGATGGCTGTCGGTCCTGGTAGGTTGTTCTCTGACATTAAACACTGTGTACAGGTGAGTGAGTCTGGTTGCCACAGGCCACATGTAGCTGGGATCCATGGGAGGAGCAACGATGGATCTTACTCCCTAGTGCTGGCAGGGGGTTATGAAGATGACCAGGTACATAGGCTCTCTTCCATATTTTTCCTTTGCTACATGTGCCCATAATGTACATAGTTAAAAAAAAGTAAATGGAAGATTAAGTGACTAGATGTAACGGAATGTTGTGAACACCTTAAGCATTAGAAGTCACTGTGCAAATTCTGGTTTTCAATTGGTTCCCAGGATAATGGCAACGAGTTCACCTACACCGGCTCAGGAGGACGAGACCTGTCTGGCAACAAGAGGACAGCCGAACAGTCGTGTGATCAGAAGCTCACCAATATGAACAGGTAAGTCTCTGCACAGAGAACACCCACTGGTGCTGGTATACCTCCCCTGGTCTCCATATCTGTGCTACAGTGAAGTGTTGTATGTTTCCTCTTCTACATGTGTTCATCAGACCTGCACAACTTTCCCCATGCCACTATTAACGCTCCGTGTGTGATAGTGGTTTGAATGAGGTTGAAATGAGTGGAAGCCTGGGCTTTGCATGTCTTTGCCTCGAGCTTTGGGTTGACTGTTTTTAACAATCATGACCAGTTCTAACAATTCGCCTTTTGTTGTATTCAGTATAATTCAAAATTATTCAAGTAGGACATCTTATTTGCTGTTTGAACTGTGTGTAATGTATTTTGAGTGGGTTTTGACATGGATTATTCACTGCCATCCACAATTTGATTATCATTTGAATGACCCAATCCTCATTTGCCTGTATGACCCAGAGCTCTGGCTCTGAACTGCAACGCGTCGGTGAACGAGAAGGACGGGGCCGAGGCCAAAGACTGGAAGGCAGGCAAGCCGGTCAGGGTGGTGCGCAGCTCCAAGGGCCGCAAGCATAGCAAGTTCAGCCCCGAAGACGGCAACAGATACGACGGCATCTACAAGGTGGGAATGCCCAGGCGTGAAATGAGGATGTTGAATCTGAAATGAATTTCAATATGAAAATACTGTGTATTGTTACACGCTTAGCAATTCACAAGCCTGCATCCTTTGTCTTGTCCTGTGGTTCCATGTTGACTGAACAAATTCTCTCATCTCTTCCAGGTGGTGAAATACTGGCCAGAGAAGGGCAAGTCCGGCTTCCTGGTCTGGAGGTACCTGCTCAAACGAAACGACGACGAGCCAGCGCCATGGACCAGGGATGGCAAGGAACGCATCAAGAAACTGGGACTCACAATGCAGGTAAACGTCCGGATTATCCTGTTATCTGCAGCTCGGGCCACTATGCCTTTCTAGAACTCGTTTTAATGAGTCTACAACCTTTTGATATTTTGTAGTATCCTGAGGGCTATCTGGAGGCCCAGACTGCCAAGGAGAAGGAGAAGGAAAACAAGGAGAAGGAAAATGAGGTGACTGAAACACCCACCAAAGGAAAGCGGAAGAGAAAGTCTCAGTCTAATGGTGGGTACTTTGTCAAAGTAGCTGCAGAACTAGCTATAGCCACACAAAATAAATTGGTAGCATTCAAATTTCCAACAGAATACAGGTGCAAATGGTTAATGAACACTTCTCACTTTTACAATCACGAGTGGTATTGACCCTGGAGTAAGTTCTCGTAATGGGTGTCCATCTCTTTCTCCCAACCTTCTGTATCTATATGCTACCTCTCCTAACCTCTTTTGTAGCTGAAGAGAAGTTGTCACCAACCAAGGGAACTCCCAAGAAGATGAAAGTTGAGGCTTATAAACTGACCAAAGAACAGAAGGCTTGGGTCAAGGGTGACGAGTCCAACAGTAAGCTGTGGGGTGAAGCCATGGAGTCTCTGGCCCTTGGCCCGGTACGTCAGATTTCACACCATTGGGATTAATTTATTTACCCTTATCCAGATAAAATATCATCCTTTCTCAATGAGACTAATGCAAAGCCAATGACTCTTGATATGACCATCTGAAGCTTTAAAACCAGGCAAGCATTGATGTTAATGCTTTATCTTTTGATTGTCATCATCACTGGTGGTGTACTTAGCATTGTCTTTATGCTATGTCCATTGAAGGGCTGATAGAAAGCATTAGAATGTGTAACATGACTTGGTTTTGCAGCTTCTGCTTTTCCATGTCATTCTCCTCACCATGGGTTTTGATACTAGGTACTTAACAGTTTACTGTTGCTTTCCCAGAAATTCCTGAACAAAGTTGAGGAAGTCTTCTCATGTATATGCTGCCAGGAAGTGGTCTTTCAACCTATCACCACTGAGTGCCAACACAATGTCTGCAGGGTAAGTTGATCTTCTTTGCTAGCCTTGACATTTTGCCTTTCTGTCCATTTTGAGAGCAAGAAAAGTAGACAAAAGATTGAAAGTTGCACTTTTCCTTTTTATAGGAATGCCTTCAGCGGTCTTTCAAGGCAGAGGTGTACTCATGCCCGGCATGTAGGCACGATCTGGGGAAAAACAACCCAATGACTGTCAACAATCCCCTCCAAGCCATTCTCAACCAGTTCTTCCCAGGATACAGCAGTGGACGGTGATAACTTGTTCCACATGCTTGACCAGCATGGAGACAACATGAACTATGAGGGAAGTTAAGCATTTCAGTAAAGACAAATAATAACTTTTCCTAATATATTTTACAAATGTAACACTGTCTGTTTGGCGAAATGCCACCCCCTCTTCTCTGGTCCTATGTCATTAACTGTAGTTGATGTAATTAAACTGCCTTGATCAAATGTATCTGTAACATTAATGTTCTTCTGTTAACAATGCATTTTAACTTGAACTGCCAAAATTAATACACAAGTCTAATTCCTTCAAGCACATGTGGTTTGTTTGTTAGAGCAGATAGACATGTTAATCAATTGCATACCCTTTTATTTAGGAAACACTCCCTTATTGAATGTATTTTATATTCTTAAGTTTGATGTCCAATAGAACTGGCCTGAACTTGTGTTTTTCTTAAGCGAAGCACAACTGAAATCTGTAAGCGACCCCATTTAAACAATTTTAAGTGTCGGTATGGATTTGATATTGCAACCCCCCTCGCCCCCAAGTTATTTTTTAAATGTTTATAGAAATTACTTGTCATGGTGGATGTGAGGGTCATTTCAGTAACAAATGTACTCGTTGTTTTGTGTGTTTACTCGTTTACAAAAGTTTTTTTACATTTATTTTCCCATGTGTAATCTGATGGAGTTAGTGAACATTTGATTTCAATTTGAGGGGAATCTATACCTTTCACTAATCTATACAATTATTGACTTTTGTTCCAATTTATTGTCATAATTATCCCTTTTTAATTGTCAAATGTACGTCACCTTAATCCTTTAACTGCTGTCGAAGCACACTGTTTCTGAACAAGCCCAAAGATGTCATGTGTAACCTTTACTGTTGTGCACAATTCCTGTTTAGGTGTCCCACAAAATGCTTTTGATTCAAGGCAGGGCTATAGAACACTTAAAACACCTAGCTCTGTTAAACTTTTCTCTGGTGGTTCAACAGGAAATATTTAAGACCCAGAATTGAAATTTTGCTCAGTTTATGTTTCTGCTTGTTCTTTTCCAATATTGCAAAATGAATGCCAGTGGCTGCAGATGTTAGTAATACCTCAAATTTACAATTTGCATAAACTGGAAATGTATATTTTCTAAAATTGTATATTTTTAGAATTGTTTTTTGATATGTAGTATTAGAAGTTACTTGCTTGCACATGTTTACCAAGTGCAGAATTTTCCAATAAAACCTTTTTATAAAATGCAATTTTGAAATGTTACTTTTTCGCTAACAAAGGATGTAATGGTGACATTTTGTCCTAGGTGTCAGTTTTATGACCAGTCTTGTAAGAATAAAATGTGCAGATATTTCTGTATGTCCATTTTGGAACTGCATTTGAAACACTACCAAATCGACTCCAGCCACCCTAGTCATAGACTGTTCTCTCTGCTACTGCACGGCAAGCTTCTAAACAGCTTGTACCCCCAAGCCATAAAACTCCTGACTGTCTAATCAAACGGCTACCCAGACTATTTGCACTGCCCCCCCCCCCCCGTTTTTACACGGCTGCTACTCTTAGCTATGTACATATTGCCTCAACTAACCGGTGCCACCACACATTGGAAATCATATTTAATATACGGCCTCATGTTACATTTTTTTGAGCAAGCATTGCCTGAAATCCATGTTATTGGTTTTGGTTATAAGAACATTTACACGTATTTCTTTGCAAAGTATACTACACTGTTTCTAAGAACATGGCCACATTTGGATCAACATAACATTCCTTAAAATTAAAATTAAAAACAGTTCCGAGGACTTCTGTAGTACAAGTTCCCATTTTGGTTGTTTCCACTAGTTACCACAGCCACAAAGTCAGTTTGCTTTCGTAAAAATATGAAGTAAATTTGCTTGTTGGTTTTCTAATTTAAGCGTTAGCCATACGGTTAGCATTGTGTTCAAGTTTAGGGTTAAGATTAGGTTTGAAATCCGATATTAGGAAAATAGATTGTAGAAAGAGGCGGGGTTTATGACTTTGTGGCTGGGGTAACTAGTGACGACCCATCTTGGTAACATTTTCGTTTTGATATCGTAAAATGACGCTTCCTGGAGGTTAACCCTTTTCACAACCGGAAAATGTGCTGCCCAGTTCGTTCTGCCTTATTGGTTCATATAGCAATCTATCAACGAGGTCATCCAAACAAATCCACAGAACGTATCCAGTGAACGCCTACAAACCTAATCTGGCCAATCACTGAGCTGAAACGTCGTGAAGGAGGCGTGAGGCCTAGCTCTCCTGTATGCAACCAGCTAGCTAAAGCTCTAAAAGATAATCGATCGTGTGTGGATTTTATAAAACGTGAAACATCGATTGAGTAAAATAAAGAAAAGGAACATATTTTGCTGCAGGAGGTAATGTTGAATGATTTGCTTATTTTTGGGGGGCTCAAATGCACCTAGATACGTGTTATTTCCGATGTGATCTAAACAGTTGTAGCTAGCTAGTTAGCCAGCGACGGTGCCTGTTTTGTTGACTTGTATGGATGGAATGGGGGAAGGCAGCCTGCGAGCGGAGGACTGGCTGTCAAAACTCCCAAAACGGCCATTCTCGACAGTTGAAATTGGTTACAACTATTATTAACTAGCTACGTTAACTACATAACATTTCGTGATGTTTCTAGGCGCGGGCTAACTTAACTAGTTTTAATTGCATACATCGGACACCCATATAGCTAGCATGCAGTGCTGACATAAGTGACACTAACGTTACACAGTCGTTTTTTGATCGATCCATAGCATGCACTATTTTCCTAGCGTAGTAGCTACTGTTAATTCTGAATATCGAGTTTGCTTGCTAGCTGCCTGTGTCACGACGGTCAGCATACGCTTGCAGGCGAACAATTAACTTACTGTAACTAGTTTAGCTGCGAAACACTTCGTTACCTAAGTTACTTTTTCGTAGCAGGTTAGGAAAATTTACGCAGCAGGTTAGGATACTGAGGTTAAGGTTGGGGAAATGGTTAAACGAAAATGCTGTCCTAACCTGCGCCGAAAATCACTTTGTGCTTGCTAACATTACCTTGAAATACTTGCTAGAAATGCTACAAATACCTTGAGCGTTATTCCTGTGAGTTGAGGAATTTAGCAGACACTCTTATCCAGAGTGATTTACAGTAGTGAGTACATACATTTTCCTATTTGTTGGTACTGGTCCCCAATGGGAATCGAACCCACACCCCTGGCGTTACAGGTGCCATGCTCTACCAACTGAGCCACACGGTAAAATGCATGGTGAATAGCTAGTGGGATCAATGTGCCAGTTTTATCAGTGTACTAATACAATTGCTAGTTTCAGTTTGTGTAGCTAGTTGGCTAGCTAGCCAGATATTGGGTAAGTTCCCCTGTCTTTGTTTTTGACAAAGCCAGCTGTATACTGTCTACGTGCGTCCTGCCATAGTTTTATGTATCACTCAGAAAAGTGTATAAAAGAGTGAATTTAAGAACACACGTATTACTCAGTTTAAAGACCCTTGGAGAGGTGAAACAATAAGTAAAATAAGTTAAGCATTTAAATGCTAAAATGTAGGCAATAGAATCAGTGTGTGAAGAACTGACAGGATAGACCAGTGTTTTTGATATTGGATTTTAAATGTTTTTCTAATAACGTTGGGTATTATATTAGTACCAGTCAAAAGTTTGGACACACTTACTCACTCCAAGGTTTTTACTATTTTTTACATTGTAAAATAATAGTGAAAACATAAACTATGAAATAACACATGGAATCAAATTTAAATATATTTTAGATTCTTCAAAGTAGCCACCCTTTGCCAGCTTTGCACATGTTTGGCATTCTCTCAACCAGATCATGAGGTAGTCACTTGGAATGCATTTCAATTAACAGATGTGCCTTGTTAAAAGTACATTTGTGGAATTTATTTCCTTAATGCATTTGAGCCAATCAGTTGTGTTGTGACAAGGTAGTATACAGAAGATAGCCCTATTTGGTAAAAGACCCAAGTCCATTTTATGGCAAGAACAGCTCAAATAAGCAAAGAGAAACAACAGTCCATAATTACTTTAAGACATGAAGGTCAGTCAATCTGGAAAATGTTAAGAGCTTTATAAGTTTATAAGAGCTTTAAGTGCAGTCGCAAAAACCATCAAGCACTATGATAAAACTGGCTCTCATGAGGACCACCACAGGAAAGGAAGTCTCAGAGTTACCTCTGCTGCAGAGGATAAGTTCATTAGTTACCAGCTTCAGAAATTGCACAGTTAAATTGCAGTCCATATAAATGCTTCAGAGTTTAAGTAACAGACACATCTCAACATCAACTGTTCAGAGTAGACTGCGTGAAGCAGGCCTTCATGGTCAAATTGCTGCATAGAAGCCACTACCAAAGGACACCAATAAGGAGGAGAGACTTGCTTGGGCCAAGAAACACAAGCAATGGACATTAGACCCGTGGAAATCGTATTTTGGTCTGGGGTTTTTGGTTCCAACCGCCGTGTCTTTGAGATGCAGAGTAGGTGAACGGATGATCTCTGCATATGTAGTCACCACCGTGAAGCATGGAGGTGGTGTGATGTGGGGGTGCTTTGCTGGTGACATTGTTGCCGACTTATTTAGAATTCAAAGCACAGTTAACCAGCATGACTACCACAGCATTCTGCAGCGATATGCCATCCCATCTGGTTTGCGCTTAGTGGGACCATCATTTGTTTTTCAACGGGACAATAACCCAACACACCTCCAGGCTGTGTAAGGGCTATTTGACCAAGAAGGATAGTGATGGGAGTGCTGCATCAGATGACCTGGCCTCCCCACAATCACCTGACCTCAACCCAATTGAAATGTTTTGGAATGCAGAGTGAAGGAAATGCAGCCAACATGTGCTTATTATGTGTGGGAACTCCTTCAAGACAGTTGGAAAAGCTTTCACGGTGAAGCTGGATGAGAGCATGCCAAGAGTGTGATAAGCTGTCGTCAAGGCAAAGTGTGGCTACTTTGAAGAATCTAAAATATATTTTGATTCAACACTTTTTTTGGTTACTACATGATTCCATGTGTTATTCCATAGTTTGATGTCTTATTCTACAATGTAGAAAACATTGAAAAATAAAGGGAAACACTTGAATGAGTAGGTGTCCAATCTTTTGACTGGTACAGTATATCTACAGTAATAAGACAGATCCTGCTCCTGTTGCCAGTTTGAGTCTTTGTTTAATAGCCTACTGATTAGGCCCCGGCGGGAAACAGAATTTGTCATACCGTTCTTCTCTCATCTCTGGATTTACAGTATTACAGGTTTATTACACAAGGGTCGCAAAAACAGCTAACACGTCTATTGGGTGTCTACCATAATAAAATTAGCATAGGTAATATTGAATATCCACGGAGGCTGCTAGCTAAAAATGCTAATGAGCCTAAACGATCAAATGTGAACGAGACATTGTGCAAATGAACAAAGTTTTGTCGCATGCTTGTCTGAAGGAAGAACTGTACTGTCTCTGAAGCAGCGTGTGTACACGCCGTGCCTGTGTGGAGTCGCTAGGGCGTCTGGAAGGAGTTCCCACATATAATGAGCACTTGTTGGCTGCTTTTCCTTCACTCTGCTAGAAGAAAGGAAAATAAACGCAAGGAAATCTAGCAGTGGCAGATGTACACAACTCATCCAACGGGCATTAATTTCGCAAACACCTCAGAAAGCGAACACTATATTATACCCGTCACATTATTTCAGTCAGTTTCTTAGATAACTATCAAGTTAAACTTAAGAGTCGCGGTAATGCAGAAATGTTTTTCACGCAATAAAAATAAAATGCATAATAAATAACTTGCTGCGTTTGGAAGCGCAGGTCTAAGATGCTTCTTGTAATTTCTGCTCGTCATCAGACTAATTTCATGCTTCAGTTGCATTTCTCCACTCAGATGCAAATTCACAAACAGGCATTCTGTCAGCAGACAGCGCTCTGACTGAAGGAAGTGGAGCTACTTTTCCCTTGTACTTTTCTTGGTGTAGCCAGCCTACTTTTCTCTGGTAAAATTAAATATTACCTTTTTTAAACAAAAACAAAAAACCTTTATGAAATGTAGCTGGCTACATTATTTCTATGATAAACATGAGCAAGATGATGGCCATGCAAAAACATCAAGCTTATTTACTCGTGTGGCTTCCAACCATATAGCGTTACACTTCTGTTATCTGATGAAAACGAAGCTATTTTCTACTTATTGTTTTGCACTGTGTTTTATATGAAGGAAAACTATAGTTGCACGTCCCTGAATTATTTTTATTGAAGCAAAAAGCAAGGTTGACTTTCAATATAAAACGCGACCCAAGTCAATACACAGCTGGACTCTGCTCCCGCTGTGTCCCTTTGTGCTATTTGCAAACAAACACGTGACTGGCTCAACGGTTCTGGAGAACTACGGTAAGCTTCATAATGTAAAATAATGTGACAAGTGAAATGAAGAACGCGATCCGTTTTATGTCCTAACGTGTTGCACAAGTTTACTGCATTCATACTGAACAAAAATATAAACGCAACAATTTCAAAGATTTTACTGACTTAGTACATAAGGAAATCCAGTTATTTGCCCCAAAAAATCATTAGGCCCTATTCTATGTATTTCACTTGCCTGGGAATACAGATATGCATCTGCTTGTCACAGACAGATTTTGCCTCATGCAAAAGTTGATTGTGGCCTGTGGAATGTTGTCCCACTCCTTCAATGGCTGTGTGAAGTTGCTGGATATTGTCAGGAACTGGAAAATGCTGGCGTACACGTTGATAGAAAAGATCCCGAACATGCTCAATAGGCGACATGTCTGGTGTGTATGCGGGCCATTGAAGAACTGGTACATTTTCGTCTTCCAGGAATTGTGTACAGATCCTTGTGACATGTGGCTGTGCATTATCATGCTGAAACATGAGGTGATGTGGGCGGATTAATGGCGCGACAATGGGCCTCAGGAACTCATCACGGTATCTCTGCATTTAAATTGCCATAGATAAAATGCAACTGTGTTCATTGCATGTAATTTATGCCTGCGTATACCATAACACCACCGCCAACATAGGGCACTCTGTTCACAACGTTAACATCCGCAAACCGCTTGCCCACACGACTCCATACACGTGGTCTGCGGTTATGAGGCCGGTTGGATGTACTGCCAAATTCACTAAAACATGGTAAATAAATTAACATTAAATTATCATTCTCTGGCAACAGCTCTGGTGGATATGCATGCAGTCAGCATGCCAATTGTAAACTCCCTTAATTTGAGATATCTGTGGCTTTGTGTTGTGTAACAAAACTGCTCATTTTAGAGTGGCCTTTTATTGTCCCCAGAACAAGTCACACCTGTGTAATGATCATGTTGTTTAATCAGCATCTTGATATGCCACACCTGTTAGGTTGTTGGCAAATACTCACTAACAGCGATGTGAACACATTTGTGCACAGAATTTGAAATAAATACGCTTTTTGTTTGTATGGAACATTTCTGACATCTTTTTATTTCAGCTCATGTAATATGGGACTAACACTTTACTTGTTGCGTTTGATATATTTTCCCAGTATAGTTGATTTTATTTAAATACATAGCGTCTGTCTATATATGGTAAAATACACGTTTAAAAATGTCGACCTGTTCTCTCGATTGCTCTCGGTCGACCTATAATTTTTTTGTTGTTGTCTGGGACAGCCCTAGTCATGCGCCCGTTAAACAGCCGCCATTACATTAATAATGCAACATGTTTAGTGACAACCTATAGTAGAGTTGAAAATGCGATGGAAATATATATATATATATATTTTTGGCACCACGTCATCACACACTTTTATCATCTACAAGTCAATTTGATGGAAACGCATCTCTGGTTGAATAAAAAATAAATAATGTAAAATGTTATTTATGCAGCTTTTAGAATATTCGCATGAAAATCTGTCGCAAAGGACACTTAGCTACTGATTGTTATTTCCCCACCTAGAAAATCCTACAAAATTATTGCCTAAACGTCTCAATACCTTTTCTGATGCATTTCAAAAACCATACTTCCTTCAGTTTGAAATGCTTTTTGAATGTACTGTCAGGCTGATGTGTATTAAACGGAAACATTTGCCGTTTGGCAACCTGTGCACTAGTCACTGTTACCTAGGGTGGGGTTTTCGAGACTAGATACATATGAACCCAGGTCTGTCGGTGCCTTATTGGGCTCCCGGGTGGCGCAGCAGTCTTAGACACGGCATCACAGTGCTAGAGGCATCACTACAGTCCCTGGTTAGAATCCAGGCTGCATCGCATCCGGCCGTGATTGGGAGTCTCATATGGCGGCGCACAATTGGCTCAGTGTCGTCAGGGTAGGCCGTCGTTGTAAATAAAAATGCGTTCTTAATTGACTTACCTAGTTAAATAAAGGTAAAAAATAAATACAAATGTATTGCTTTTTTTATTCTATTCGCTGTCATTCCTTTCTATTTCCAGTTCTACCTGCCACCATGTCGCTGGAAGCACCAGACATGGGCCAAGATCCTGCACCAGACATGTCCCCAGAACTAGCTGCAGATTCCCCTCCCGCCCCAGAATTAGCCCCTGAGCTAACACCAGATACAGCCCCAGAACTAGCTGCAGATTCAGCTCCGGTCCCAGTAATGAATCCAGGTTGTAAGATCATGACATTCCGGCCCACCATGGAGGAATTCAAGGACTTTGCCAAATACATTGCCTACATGGAGACTCAAGGAGCACACCGCGCAGGCCTGGCGAAGGTACACACACATCAGGACAGTTTAGTTTAAATTGCCAAACACTAATAATTCATCCTTGTATTGTTATTGCCTCTCCATCTCACTTGGTCACGGTTGTCTCTTTTCCCTTTCTTTCACTCTCGCCCCCTCATATCCTCACTCACTCACTTTCACATTTCCTCCCTCCATCCTGCCCTTCTTGCAGGTGATTCCCCCCAAGGGCTGGAAGCCACGGAAGTCATATGACGTCATTGAGGAGATGACGATCCCTGCTCCCATCATGCAGGTGGTGACGGGCCAGTCAGGCCTCTTTACCCAGTACAACATCCAGAAAAAGTCCATGACTGTGGGGGAGTACCGCCAACTGGCCAACAGCAGAAAGTAGGACCTCACATCACCCAGCTCCCAGACATTCTACACCCATCGAGACCCATTCAGAATAATGAAGAAGATACATTACTGTTATGATCAGAGACAGTTTTTTTTTCACAGTGAAAACTAAAGAATAATTTATTCTCCCAGTTTACTTTTTTTTTTTTTTTTTGTAGTTTAAAAACAAATTTTATATAAAATGTTTTCTTTCCCAATCACAGCAATTTAGGTTACCACAGTTATGAAGAGTTGAGACCATTACAAATGGCACAGTACGATTGTGAACCTTTGATTTATCACTTTTCCATTGATATTATTGGGTTGCCTTTTATCGCCTGTTTCACTGCCTTTCTCATTTAATATCTGTCTGGTGAACTATAGACCTCTCTCCCCTCCACTCCCAGGTACTGTACTCCCCGACACAAGGACTTTGACGACCTGGAGAGGAAGTACTGGAAGAACCTCACCTTTGTGTCTCCAATCTACGGGGCTGACGTCAGCGGCTCCATCTATGACTCCGTAAGTCAGCCCAGGAACAAGCCTTACTTATTAGACATGCAGACCTGCGAACATGCATGCATTTTGCGTACCAAAATACGCAATTCTCTGGTCATGTACGATCCGAGTTAAAAGTACGCATAAATGAAAATGGGCTGATACATACATTTTTTATAAAAAAATAAATCCACTGAGTAAATCTAATATCCCGATTGTCGAGCTGCAACACGCAGACATGTACAGAGTTTTTATCAACGGACATGGAGATGAATATATAATTGTTCGACTAGCTACCCCATGTCTGCCCCTCCTGTTTGTTGTCATACTGAGTTTGCCCACTGTCAGCTGTACGTCAACACATGGACAAATCCCTTTTCGACTCAGTGTGTTGTGGAAAGGTAAACACTAATTGTTTCAAGTTAATGTTAGGGAACATTTTTCCACTTAACATTACGGGGATCACGCAACCTGATAGACTGTAACTGTCATTATTATCCACGTCACAAAAAGCATTACAAAAGTATAATCAAAAGGGGGGGGGGGAGACCCCAATTGAGTTCCTGTACGCGTCTGGTACTCTTAAAAAGTTGGACAGGGTTGGCAGGGCTGCACATGGATTGTGAACATTAGTAACGTGTTTCTTATGGGACAAGTTCAAATAGTGCTTACCTCCCTGTTACTGTTTTCTTCTGTTTCACGCCATCTGAACACGACCCTGGCTTCGCTATACATTCGGAAAGTATTCAGACTCCTTCACTTTTTCCACGTTTTATTATAAAATGGATTAAATAGTTTTTTTTTCCCGCCGCTCATCAATCTACAAACAATACCCCATAATGACAAAGCAAAAACAGTTAAAAAAAAAACGTTTGCATGTATTCAGACCCTTTTTACTCAGTACTTTGAAGCACCTTTTGGCAGCGATTACAGTCTCGGGTCTTCTTGGGTATGACGCTACAAGCTTGGCACACCTGTATTTGGGGAGTTTTTCCCATTCTCCTCTGCAGATCCTCTCAAGCTCTGTCTGGTTTGCTGGGGAGCATCGCTGCACAGCTATGTTCAGGTCTCTCCAGAGATGTTCGATCAGGTTCAAGTCTGGGCTCTGGCTGGACCACTCAAGGACATTCAGAGACTTGTCCTGAAGCCACTCCTGCGTTGTCTTGGCTATCGGTTAAGAACAAATTATTATTTTCAATGATGTCCTACGAACAGTGGGTTAACTGCCTTGTTCAGGGGCAGAAGACACATTTGTACCTTGTCAGCTCGGGGGATTTGATCTTGAAACCTTTCGGTTACTAGACCAACACTCTAACCACTAGGCTACCCTGCCGGATCTCTCAGTACTTTGCTCCATTCATCTTTCCCTCAATCCTGACTAGTCTCCCCTTCCCTGCCACTGAAAAACATCCCCACAACAAAGTTCAATCTTGCTTTCATCAGACCAAAGAATCTTGTTTCTCATGGTCTGAGAGTCCTTTAGGTGCCTTTTGGCAAACTCTAAGCAAGCTGTCATGTGCTTTTTACTGAGGAGTGTCTTCCACTCTACTATAAAGTCTTGCTTGGTGGAATGTTGCAGAGATGGTTGTCTTTCTGGAAGGTTCTCCGATCTCCACCGAGGAGCTCTGTCAGTGACCACCGGGTTCTTGGTCACCTACCTGACCCAGGCCCATCTCCCCCGATTGCTCAGTTTGGCCTGGTAGCCAGCTCTAGGAAGAGTCTTGCTGGTTTTAAACTTCTTCCATTTAAGAATGATGGAGGCCACTGTTCTTGGACCTTCAATGCTGCAGAAATGTTTTGGTACCCTTCCCCAGATCTGTGGCTCGACACAATCTTGTCTCGGTGCTCTACGGACAATTCCTTCGACCTCATGGCTTGGTTTTTGCTCTGACATGCACTGTCAACTGTGGGACCTTATATAGACAGCTGTGTGCCTTTCCAAATCATTTCCAATCAATTGAATTTACCACAGTAGGACTCTAATGAAGTTGTAGAAACATCTCAAGGACGATCAATGGAAACAGGATGCTGAGCTCAATTTCGAGTCTCTTAGCAAATGGTCTGAGTACGTATGTATAGAAGGAAGGTATTTCCCTTTTTATTTTTTTACTAAATTAGCAAAAAATGATAACCTGTTATTGCTTCGTCATTATGTGTGTAGATTGAGGACATTTTGTATTTAATCCATTTTAGAATAAGGCTGTAACTTAACCAAATGTGGAAAAAGGGAAGTGGTCTGAATACTTTAAGAATGCACTGTAGTTACAAATGGTGTGGAATTCCTTAGTACTAAGTACACGACAGTAACACCTGTTGAGAAGTTTTAATTAAAAGTAGCTGAAATATCATGTCTTCATGTGATGTGGCCTTGATACCATCTGGTGGTGAACATGTATTACTACATGGCCTTGAACATCAATGGCAATCTTAGTCCTCATAGTAGTATAGCTATGTTATGCACTGGTATAAGACTAGCTGAAGTACAATTGTGACAAACAAACAGTTTAACTCCATGTCTATAGGCATGGCTTTTTTTCATTCAATTTATTTGTTAAATGTAGCCAATATGCTTTCATTGGGTCACCGTATTCACACCCTCCTCTGTCTGTGTGTGTGTTTCCAGGAGATCAGTGAGTGGAACATCGGCCACCTGAACACGCTGCTGGACATGGTGGAGCAGGAGTGTGGCATCGTGATCGAGGGGGTGAACACTCCCTACCTGTACTTTGGCATGTGGAAGACCACCTTCGCCTGGCACACAGAGGACATGGATCTCTACAGTATCAACTACCTCCACTTTGGAGAGCCCAAGTCCTGGTCAGTGGCTACATTTGTCTTTTTACTTCTTTGCATCTCTGTCTCTCACTGTCTCACTGTCTCTGCATCTCTTCTCACTTCAAAATATACAGTGCCTTGCGAAAGTATTCGGCCCCCTTGAACTTTGCGACCTTTTGCCACATTTCAGACTTCAAACATAAAGATATAAAACTGTATTTTTTTGTGAAGAATCAACAACAAGTGGGACACAATCATGAAGTGGAACGACATTTATTGGATATTTCAAACTTTTTTAACAAATCAAAAACTGAAAAATTGGGCGTGCAAAATTATTCAGCCCCCTTAAGTTAATACTTTGTAGCGCCACCTTTTGCTGCGATTACAGCTGTAAGTCGCTTGGGGTATGTCTCTATCAGTTTTGCACATCGAGAGACTGAATTTTTTTCCCATTCCTCCTTGCAAAACAGCTCGAGCTCAGTGAGGTTGGATGGAGAGCATTTGTGAACAGCAGTTTTCAGTTCTTTCCACAGATTCTCGATTGGATTCAGGTCTGGACTTTGACTTGGCCATTCTAACACCTGGATATGTTTATTTTTGAACCATTCCATTGTAGATTTTGCTTTATGTTTTGGATCATTGTCTTGTTGGAAGCCAAATCTCCGTCCCAGTCTCAGGTCTTTTGCAGACTCCATCAGGTTTTCTTCAAGAATGGTCCTGTATTTGGCTCCATCCATCTTCCCATCAATTTTAACTATCTTCCCTGTCCCTGCTGAAGAAAAGCAGGCCCAAACCATGATGCTGCCACCACCATGTTTCACAGTGGGGATGGTGTGTTCAGCTGTGTTGCTTTTACGCCAAACATAACGTTTTGCGTTGTTGCCAAAAAGTTCAATTTTGGTTTCATCTGACCAGAGCACCTTCTTCCACATGTTTGGTGTGTCTCCCAGGTGGCTTGTGGCAAACTTTAAACAACACTTTTTATGGATATCTTTAAGAAATGGCTTTCTTCTTGCCACTCTTCCATAAAGGCCAGATTTGTGCAATATACGACTGATTGTTGTCCTATGGACAGAGTCTCCCACCTCAGCTGTAGATCTCTGCAGTTCATCCAGAGTGATCATGGGCCTCTTGGCTGCATCTCTGATCAGTCTTCTCCTTGTATGAGCTGAAAGTTTAGAGGGACGGCCAGGTCTTGGTAGATTTGCAGTGGTCTGATACTCTGTCCATTTCAATATTATCGCTTGCACAGTGCTCCTTGGGATGTTTAAAGCTTGGGAAATCTTTTTGTATCCAAATCCGGCTTTAAACTTATTCACAACAGTATCTCGGACCTGCCTGGTGTGTTCCTTGTTCTTCATGATGCTCTCTGCGCTTTTAACGGACCTCTGAGACTATCACAGTGCAGGTGCATTTATACGGAGACTTGATTACACACAGGTGGATTGTATTTACCACCATTAGTCATTTAGGTCAACATTGGATCGTTCAGAGATCCTCACTGAACTTCTGGAGAGAGTTTGCTGCACTGAAAGTAAAGGGGCTGAATAATTTTGCACGCCCAATTTTTCAGTTTTTGATTTGTTAAAAAGGTTTGAAATATCCAATAAATGTCGTTCCACTTCATGATTGTGTCCCACTTGTTGTTGATTCTTCACAAAAAAATACAGTTTTATATCTTTATGTTTGAAGCCTGAAATATGGCAAAAGGTCGCAAAGTTCAAGGGGGCCGAATACTTTCGCAAGGCACTGTACATCAAATTACTTCTGTAGGTCATTTAGCACTTGTTTTGGCGGATTTCAACACATTCCTCGTGGTCATCTCTATTTTATGTGACAGCTTTTTGCTGCAATTGCATCTACATAAAAAAATTGCATCTACACGGCAAGCCAAAATCACTCCTTGATTTCAGGATCTGGACAGGCTTTCGGCAGCTGCTTCTCCTAGCATTAATCATCTACATGTATAAAGCTGAAAGTGAGTTAAGGAGACTGTCCATTTACTTCTGTACTTAAACAGGTGGTCACTGGAGGACGGTCTAGACCGATGGTCACCAACCTTTTTTGAGTCAAGGTCGCTTTCTGAGTCAAAATGCAAACAGATCTACCACTACGATTTTATTTTAAAAACATGACTTAAAACGTGTGTGTGTGTGTGTGTGTGTAACTGTAATCTAATTCACATCCAAATGGCAATATAGATCTGTGCAATATCCATATCTCGAGATCCATATTGTGTGCACTATTTTGAAACGCCACTCGGCCGTGTGAAGTCCAGTTTTATAGTGTTCGCTGCTTGTCGTCTCTCTCCCCCTCTCCTCTTGCAGCCCCGCCCCTATGTGTATTTTCTGTGAATGAGTGTGTCCTACAAGCGATCTTAAATTGTCCAGGGCCAACCATACCATCACTCGTCGCTAGGTAGCAGTAGTGCTCTTCAAACATCTCTCTCTCTCTCTCTCTCTCCCATCGTTTTTTCTTATTCATCTTGTAATACGACCCCCCCGAGCCTCTCTATTCCCAAAGTCTTCACTCTGCATCCAATTCTATTTCTTAATGTTTATGGCTCTCCCAACACTGAATCACATAAAGAGCCTCAATTTGTCAACACACCTCCATCAATTTCTTCAACCATTTCACTTGGAAGCGAATAGGAAAAGCAGCACTACTGCATAGGCCCTGCGGTATCTCACACTCAAGGGGTTCATCCCAGATGGCACCCTATTCCCTATATAGTACACTACTTTAGACCAGAGCCCTATGGCACCCTATTCCCTATATAGTGCACTACTTTCGACCAGAGCCCTATGGCACCCTATTCCCTATATAGTGCACTACTTTAGACCAGAGCCCTTTGGGCCCTATATAGGGACCGGGGTGCCATTTGGGACGTAGGCTTAAACTAACAGCCACTCCTGGCTAAATGAGTCGCACGGCAGCAAGGTAATGGTGGTAGATAAGGGTATCGACAGAACGCTAATGGAGGGAGACGCTTCGTCAAAGTATCAGTAACGGTGGTGATCTTACCTGGCAACCTTGGTCTCTCTCTCCTTCAATCTCTCCATGGTCTCACTGGGTGACTAATTACCCACTCCACCATCAGTCAAGGATTGATCTTCTCTTGTTATTTTAAACTGTAGGTTTTCACTCCAACCCTGTTCCTGGAGAGCTACCATCCTGTAGGTTTTCACTCCAACCCTGTTCCTGGAGAGCTACCATCCTGTAGGTTTTCACTCCAACCCTGTTCCTGGAGAGCTACCATCCTGTAGGTTTTCACTCCAAACCTGTTCCTGGAGAGCTACCATCCTGTAGGTTTTCACTCCAACCCTGTTCCTGAAGAGCTACCATCCTGTAGGTTTTCACTCCAACCCTGTTCCTGGAGAGCTACCATCCTGTAGGTTTTCACTCCAACCCTGTTCCTGAAGAGCTACCATCCTGTAGGTTTTCACTCCAACCCTGTTCCTGAAGAGCTACCATCCTGTAGGTTTTCACTCCAACCCTGTTCCTGGAGAGCTACCATCCTGTAGGTTTTCACTCCAACCCTGTTCCTGAAGAGCTACCATCCTGTAGGTTTTCACTCCAACCCTGTTCCTGAAGAGCTACCATCCTGTAGGTTTTCACTCCAACCCTGTTCCTGAAGAGCTACCATCCTGTAGGTTTTCACTCCAACCCTGTTCCTGGAGAGCTATCATCCTGTAGGTTTTCACTCCAACCCTGTTCCTGGAGAGCTACCATCCTGTAGGTTTTCACTCCAACCCTGTTCCTGCAGAGCTACCATCCTGTAGGTTTTCACTCCAACCCTGTTCCTGGAGAGCTACCATCCTGTAGGTTTTCACTCCAACTCTGATCCTGGAGAGCTACCATCCTGTAGGTTCTCACTCCAACCCTAATCGAGCACACCTTATTCTAATAATTAGCTGGTTGATGAGCTGAACCAGGTTAGTTACAACAGGGGTTGGAGTGAGAACCTACAGGATGGTGGCTCTTCAGGAACAGGGTAGGAGTGAGAACCTACAGCAGGGTAGCTCTCCAGGAACAGGTTTGTAAGAGCCTTGGTTTAAGCTATATGTTTTATTGGAGGATAAAAGTCTGCAAATATGACTGTAGTCATACACACAACACATTTCCCCGGAACAAGTTTGTTTTTTCCCCCCATCTCCCCTCCATTAGAACTAGAAAAGACTCCAGCCAGAACAGGCTTGATTTTGAAAATACTTGTCTTATGATACAGTAGCCTACTAAAGCAAGAGTTTTCAGTTGAAGATATCCTATCCTTATATTGCTGGTGCTGTCATTTGACAAGTAGCAATGGCCATTTATAATGTAGGAAATAGAGGGAGGTTTTCATGATGGAATGAGATCAAGGGGCTCTGAACTGAGCCAGGCCTCACTTGCTGTGCTCATTACTACACAGGCAGGCTTTTCTCTTTCTCACTCTGGTGGCTACCTCTACCTCTTTCTCCCCTTCCTTTTCTCTCTCTCACTCTCTCCTTTCTTGACCTCTTGCTTTCTCTTTGTTGATTTGCTCTGTCCCTTCCTCCTCACTCCCTTGGAGGTCCCCTGCACCATACCTGTTCAGCTCAGAGGGAACCGTTCTATTTTTCTTTCTTTTCTTCCTCTCATTTAGTCTCTCCCCTCCCGTTGCTTTTAAACCTCTCACTCAGTGGGTGGCCTGTAGTACCTGCGCTGACTCTGAGTGTACCAATCAATACCAGCATCAGTGTTTGTGTGTACCTGAGCCTTCACTTCCACTCTCCCACCATTCTCCTCTTTTCCTATTTGTCTGTCTCTGGATTTGTGTGTTTCGGCGAGTGTGTGCACGTTGCATTTGTGAGCGTGTTTGTGCGCGGTGTCTGTGCGCGCAGTGTGGGTGTGAGCTGTTGTGTGTGTGTGTGAGCGGGGCGTGTGCGGTGCGTGTGCGGTGCGTGTGAGCTGTGCGTGTGCGGTGCGTGTGAGCTGTGCGTGTGCGGTGCGTGTGAGCGGTGCGTGTGAGCTGTGCGGTGCGTGTGTGTGAGCGGTGCGTGTACATGTGTGTGAGCGGTGTGTGTGAGCGGTGTGTGTGTGTGTGAGCGGTGTGTGTGTGTGTGAGCGGTGTGTGTGTGAGCGGTGTGTGTGTGAGCGGTGCGTGTGTGTGTGTGAGCGGTGCGTGTGTGTGTGTGTGTGTGTGTGTGTGTGAGCGGTGCGTGTGTGTGTGTGAGCGGTGCGTGTGTGTGTGTGAGCGGTGCGTGTGTGTGAGCGTTGTGTGTGTGTGTGGTGAGAGCGTGGTGAGAGCGTTGTGTGTGTGGTGCGTGTGTGTGAGTGGCGCGTGTGTGTGAGTGGCACGTGTGTGTGTGTGTGAGTGGCACGTGTGTGTGTGTGTGTGTGTGTGAGCGGCACGTGTGTGTGTGAGCGGCACGTGTGTGTGAGCGGCACGTGTGTGTGTGAGCGGCACGTGAGAGCGGTGTGTGTGTGTGTGTGAGCGGCACGCGTGAGCGTTGTGAGAGCGGTGTGTGTGTGTGTGTGTGTGGGGCACGTGTGAGCGGTGTGAGCGGTGTATGTGTGAGTGGTGTGTGTGTGCGGCACGTGAGAGCGGTGTGTGTGAGCGGCACGTGAGAGCGGTGTGTGTGTGTGTGTGTGCGAGAGCGGTGTGTGTGTGCGAGAGCGGTGTGTGTGTGCGAGAGCGGTGTGTGTGTGCGAGAGCGGTGTGTGTGTGCGAGAGCGGTGTGTGCGTGTGCGGCGTGCGCGAGCGGCGTGCGTGTGTGAGAGCGGCATGTGTGTGTGAGAGCGGCGCGCATCTGTGTGTGAGAGCGGCTCGTGTGTGTGTGTGTGTGTGTGTGAGAGAGAGCGGCTCGTGTGCGTGTGTGTGAGAGCGGTGTGTGTGTGTGTGTGTGAGAGCGGCGCGCGTGTGTGTGAGAGCGGTGCATGTGTGTGTGTGAGAGCGGTGCGTGCGTGTGTGTGTGTGTGTGTGAGTGGCTTTCCCTCTTACATATGCCCCTGTGAGGAAAAGTAATCTTCCCTTGTCACTCGTTAAAAGTACATTTACTCACTTGGATGCACCCCACAACTCTGTTTAACCGTGAATGTGTGTGTAGTGGGGAGAACATTCAAACAGTGTACACACACTTCTTCCCCCTCTTTCTTTTGGAAATGGAATCATTTTCACTTTGGGGGTAATTACAGTATGTTAAACTGTGTGCAAGGAGCTGTCCCCCCCCCCCCCCCCCGTGCAGCCACTGTGAAATTAACTCCATTCCCCTCCAACTCTGCTGCCATCTGTCATTACCCCCCCCCTAAATAATCTGTTGTCAGATGCTGTAAACATTGCCCGGTGGTTTGCAGAGAGTAAGAGAAACTGCTGAAAATGAACATCTTAAAATTGCATTGACTCCATTTATTATGCAGAGTGAGAGTCCATTATGGGTTCATTGTTCACTTAAATCTATAAAATTATCAGGTATTAGATGACGCTGGCTGTTTTGTGTCTCTTCCGGAAGGATGGAGATGTCAATGCCACAGTATTGTTGCATTGGAAGTGTTTTATGAATGAAGACAACTGGCAATAGTTCAAATTGCCTAATCAATTATAGTGATGTGAATGGGATGTTTTCCATCCGCTTGCATTGTGAATCTGAAACCTTTTTAGAAGGCCTTGACAGGTACGTTTCCCAAAGACGACATAAAGATCCTCTTTTAGCACTAAGGTTATCTTGGTAGGCCGTTGACGAACGATTATCTTAAAGTTAAAAGGGTTGTTTTTTGGGGGGAAACCCCAGGAGAGAATGGAGAGATGATATGACCAGTCTTGTCTGTTAAACTACGTGTGTGTGTGTGTTATTGAGCTACATCTTGAAGACTGCGTTGACACGCAACACCACAAGCCTATGTGTTGCAAATCAACTGGCTTGGCTGTGTAGCTCAGCAAAACCGAGATGAGTTGAGCAGCCGTGAACAACCGTATTAAAACACTGATGAACTGTAATTCATTTGGAGTTTATTCAACAGGATATTGGTTTGGGATATTAAACGTTTTCATGACTTTGGTTCCCTTGGTAACCCTGCTGTGTCGCAGGTTAGTTTAGGGTCAAATTCCAAATGTCGCTTACACATTTCTATATGCCCTTTCCCATATTCTCCCTACTCTAACACGGAACCCAAACCGGCTGCGCACGTGCGCTATCGTGCATACATTTATTTTGCCCCCCCCACACACCAAACCCGATCACGACATGCAGGTTAAAATATCAAAAACTCTGAACCAATGACATGAATTTGGGGACAGATCGAAAAGCATTAAACATGTATGGCAATTTAGCTAGTTAGCTTGCACTTGCTAGCTAACATTAACTTGTCCTATTTCACTAACGTGTTGTTTTTGTTGCTAGCGAATTTGTCCTGGGATATAAACATTGAGTTGTTATTTTACCTGAAATGCACAAGGACCTCTACTCCGACAATTAATCCACACACAAAACGACCAACCGAATCGTTTCTAGTCATCTCTCCTCCTTCCAGGCCTTTTCATCGTTTAATTTATATGGTGACCGCATCTAAACTTTCATAGTATTACCACGACTACCGGTAAAACAGTTCATCTTTCATTCACCCACGTGGGTATAACCAATGAGGAGATGGCACGTGGGTACCTGCTTCTATAAACCAATGAGGAGATGGGAGAGGCAGGACTTTCAGCACGATCTGTGTCAGAAATAGAAAGGATTTCTATTTTAGCCCTTTCATCGCAGACACTCGTTGGTGCCCGCGAGTAGTGTGGGTGCAATGATTGAATAACATGGATTTCTACATTTATTTTGCGACGCTCGTAAGCCATTCACAAGCACCCCATTTTTAATATCAGAGCCATAGATATGCACATTTAATTAAAAAGTTTAATTAAAAAAAAATTGTATTTAACTAAGCAAGTCAGTGAAGAACATTTCTTATGTACAATGAGGGCCTACACCGGCCAAACCCAGACGACACTGGGCCAATTGTGTGCTTCCCTATGGGACTCCCAATCACAGCCAGACGTGATGAAGCCTGGATTCGAACCAGAGACTGCATTGACGCCTCTTGCACTGAGATGCAGTGCCTTAGTGGCGCAGCGGTCTAAGTATGTAACTAACATCTCAGAATAGGATGGCTGATCTAGGATCAGGTCCACCCCTTTCCATTCAATCTTATTAATTTTGATCTGAAAGGCGAAACTGATTGTCAGTCAGCACTCATTCTGACACGTTGGATACATACGGCCCTGGTCAGCGTTACAAAATCGCATTTGATGCCATGCCAATAGAGCTGGTAGTTCAAATCTAATTTTCCGCTGAACACAACTAGTAGACTTTAAAATGCTTTACTTGCGAACCCTTTCCCACCAATACAGAGTTAAAAAGTAGGAAAATAATGTCAAAAGGAAACGGTAACACAATTCAACAACAACGAGACTATATACAAGGAGTACTGGTGCAGGGGTACGAGGTAGTTGAGGCAATATGCAGGGGGGTAAAAGTGACTAGGCAATCAGGATGAATAATAGAGTGGCAGCAGCGTCTATGAAGCGTGAGACAGAACCGAGTATATGTTGTCTTCAGAAAGTATTCACAACCCTTTGACTTTTTCCACATTTTGTGTTACAGCCTGAAGTTTGAAAATGTATTAAATGTAGATGTTTTGTCACTGGCCTACACCCAATACCCCATAATGTCAGAGGAATTATTTTTGTCATTTCTTTTGAGTCAAGTATTCAACCCCTTTTGTTATGGCAAGCCTAAATAAGTTCAGGTGTGAACATGGGCTTATTAACATGTCTCCTAATATATTGCATGGACTCACTCTGTGTGTAATAATATTGTTTAACAACAATTTTTTTTAATGACGACATCATCCCTGTACCCAAAACATACAATTATCTGTAAGGTCCCTCAGTCGAGTGGTGAATTTCAAACACAGATTTAACCACAAAGACCAGGGAGGTTTTCCATTGCCTTGCAAAGAAGGGCACCAATTGGTAGATGGGTAAAAATATTAAAAGCAGACATTGAGTATCCCTTTGAGCATGGTGAAGTTATTAATTATCAATACACCCAGTCACAACAAAGATGCAGGCGTCCTTCCTAACTTAGTTGCCGGAAAGGAAGGAAACGGCTCAGGGATTTCACCATGAGGACAATGGTGACTTTAAACCAGTTACAGAGTTTAATGGCTGTGATAGGAGAGAACTGAGGATGGTTTAACAACATTGTAGTTCCTCCACAATACTAACCTAAATGACAGCATGAAAAGAAGGAAGCCTGTACAGAATACACATTTCAAAACATGCATCCTGTTTGGAACAAGGCACCAAAGTAATACTGCACAAAAAAATGTCAGAGAAATTCACTTTTTGACCTGAATAGAAAGTATTATGTTTGGGACAAATAGAACTGTACACAACACTGAGTATCACGCTCTGTATTTTCAAGCATAGTGGTGGCTGCATCATGTTATGGGGATGCTTGCAATCGCTGAGGAGTGAGAATTAAAAAGGAAAGAATAGAAACGGAATAGACAAGCACAGGCAAAATCCTGGGAGATGAATTCACCTTTCAGCAGGACAATAACCTAAAAGTCAAGGCCACATCTACACTGGAGGTGCTTACCAAGAAGACGGTGAATGTTCCTGAGTGGACGATTTACAGTTTTGACTTAAATCTGCCGGAAAATCTAGGGCAAGACATGAAAATGGTTGTCTAGCAATGCTCAACAACCAATTTGACAGAGCTTGAAGAATTTTGAAAAGAACGAGTTAATGTTGCACCATCCAGATGTGGAAAGCTCTTAGAGACCCAAAAAGACTCAGCTGTCATCGCTGCCAAATGTTCTTCTACAAAGTATTGACTCAGGGGTGTGAATAGTTATGTAAATGAGATTTCTGTATTTAATTATTAATGCATTTCTAAAAAACATGTTTTCATTTTGTCATTATCACGGGATATTGTGTGTAGATGAAATAATAATTTGAATACATTTTGAATTCAGGAATGAATACTTTCTGAAGGCAATGTGTGTGTGTGTGTGTGTGTGTTGGAGTGTCAATGTAGTAGTGCTGCACAGGTTAACTCCTAACCTGCAGTCCCTACGGTTATGCAACACTCACTACAGAGTTCCAAACTGCCTCTGAAAGCAACATCAGCACACAAACGGTTTGTCAGGAGCTTCATGGAATGGGTTTTCTTGGACGAGCAGCCGCACACAAGCCTAAGATCACCATGCGCGTCGGCTGGATGGGGTGTAAAGCTGGCCGCCATTGGACTCTGGAGCAGTGGTAAATGCGTTCTCTGGTGTGATGGGTCACGCTTCACCATCTGGCAGTCTGACAGACGAATCTCGGTTTGGCAGATGCCAGGAGAATGCGACCTGCCCCAGTGCATAGTGCCAACTGTAAAGTTTGGTGGATGAGGAATAATGGTCTGGGGTTGTTTTTCATGATTCGGGCAAAGCCTCTTAGTTCCAGTGAAGGGAAATCTTAATACTACAGCCTACAATGACATTCTATATGATTCTATACAACTTTGTGGCAACAGTTTGGGGAAGGCCCTTTCCTGTTTCAGCATGACAATGCTCCCGTGCACAAAGTGAGGTCCATACAGAAATGGTTTGTCGAGATCAGTGTGGTAGAACTTGACTGGCCTGCACAGAGCCCTGACCTCAACCCCACTGAACACTTTTGGGATGAATTGGAACGCCGACTGCGAGCCGGGCCTACTCGCCCAACGTCAGTGCTAGACCTACAATGCTCGTGGCTGAATGGAAGCAAGTGCCCACAGAAATACTCCTAACATCAAGTGGAAAGCCTTCCCAGAAGAGTGGAGGCTGTTATAGCAGCAAATGCAGGACCAAATCCATATTAATGCCCATGATTTTAAAAATGTTCGACAAGCAGGTGTCCACATACTTTTGTATTTATAGTTTTATTTTATTAAATTTGTATTTTTTATTTCATCTTTATTTAACCAGGTAGGCCAGTTGAGAACAACTTTATTTAACCAGGCAGGCCAGTTGAGAACAAGTTCTCATTTACAACTGCGACGTGGCCAAGAATAAAGCAAAGCAGTTCGACACAAACAACAACACAGAGTTACACATGGAATAAACAAACAACAAACAGAATCAATAATACAGTAGAAAAAAATCTATATACACTGTGTGCAAATGAGGTAAGATAAGGGAGGTAAGGCAATAAATAGGCCATGTTGGTGAAGTAATTACAATATTAATACCAATTAAACACTGGAGTGATTGAGGTGCAGAAAAATGTGCAAGTAGAGATACTGGGGTGCAAAGGAGCAAGATACATAAATAAATACAGTATGGGGATGAGGTAGTTGGATGGGCTATTTACAAGATGGGCTATGTACAGGTGCAGTGATCTGTGAGCTGCTCTGACAGCTGGTGCTTAAAGCTAGTGAGGGAGATATGAGTCTCCAGCTTCAGTGATTTTTGCAGTTCGTTCCAGTCATTGGCAGCAGAGAACTGGAAGGAAAGGAGGCCAGAGGAATTGGCTTTGGGGGTGACTAGTGAGATATACCTGCTGGAGCTTGTGCTACGGGTGGGTGCTGCTATGGTGACCAGTGAGCTGAGATAATGCGGGGCTTTACCTAGCAGAGACTTGTAGATGACCTGGAGCCAGTGGGTTTGGCGACGAATATGAAGCGAGAGCCAGCCAACGAGAGCGTACAGGTCGCAATGGTGGGTAGTATATGGGGCTTTGGTGACAAAACGGATGGCACTGTGATAGACTGCAGCCAGTAGAGTGTTGGAGGCTATTTTGTAAATTACATAGTCGAGGATCGGTAGGATGGTCAGTTTTACAAGGGTATGTTTGGCAGCATGAGTGAAGGATGCTTTGTTGTGAAATAAGACGCCAATTTTAGATTTAATTTTGGATTGGAGATGCTTAATGTGAGTCTGGAAGGAGAGTTTACAATCTAACCAGACACCTTAGTATTTGTAGTTGTCCACATATCCCAAGTCAGAACTGTGATCGCAGCAGCTTTCCAATCTTTAGGGATCTCAGATGATACGAAAGAGAGGTTGAACAGACTAGTAATATGGGTTGCAACAATTGCAGTGGATAATTTTAAGAAAGATTGTCCAGATTGTCTAGCCCGGCTGATTTGAAGGGGTCCAGATTTTGCCGCTCTTTCAGAACATCAGCTATCTGGATTTGGGTGAAGGAGAAATGGGGGAGGCTTGGGCGAGTTGCTGTGGGGGGTGCCGGGCAGTTGACCGGGGTAGGGGTTGCCAGGTGGAAAGCATGGTCAGCCGTAGAGAAATGCTCATTGAAATTCTCAATTATAGTTATTATATGATTTATCATTGGTGACAGTGTTTCCTAGTGACAGTGTTTCCTTTCAGTGCAGTGGGCAGCTGGGAGGAGGTGCTCTTATTCTCCATGGACTTTTTTAAGTCTGTGCTACAGGATGCAAATTTCAGTTGGAAAAAGATAGCCTTAGCTTTCCCCACTTCCTGTGTATATTGGTTCCTAACTTCCCTGAAAAGCTGCATATCACGGGGGCTATTCGATGCTAATGCAGTACGCCACCGGATGTTTTTGTGCTGGTCAAGGGCAGTTGGGTCTGGAGTGAACCAAGGGCTATATCTTTTTTTTTTATGGAGCATGCTTATTTAAGATGGTGAGGAAGGCACTTTTAAAGAATAACCAGGCATCCTCTACTGATGGGACAAGGTCAATATCATTCCAGGATACCCCGGCCAGGTCGATTAAAAAGGGCAGGTTGGTTAGGATGATATCTATGAGGGTGCCCGTGTTTACGCATATCAAGCCTGTCTCAAAATACAACACTGCCCCTTTAAAACATAAGGTTTTTACAGGACTGGTTTATCAAAGACAGCTTGAAATGTAGCCTACATGTTTAGTGCTCTTGTAGGAAGCAGTAACTCCCCATTTGCTGACCTATACTTATCTATAACTGGGCTGGTAACTCGCTAACTAGCAAATAACACGTGCGGCTCTGTCCCCTGATCTGAAAAGCGTATTCACTGGCGGCTGATTGAAAGTCTGCTTGTGGGCTACCCCCACCAATAGAATTCTACTGTGTTGCGCTCTGGCTCTGCCTTCATAAAAATCACAGGCTCAATCTGGCAAAGTTAGATTTGTTTTGGATTGTTGCATTGAGAATGGGCGGATATAATGTTAATTCGATCACAGAAAAAAACATTGATCTACAGTGCATTCAAAAAGTATTCAGACCACTTCTCTTTTTCCACGTTTTGTTACGTTACAGCCTTATTCTAAAATGTATTAAATAAAAAATACTCATCAATCTACACACAATACCCTATAATGAAAAAGCAAAAAAGTTTTTTAAGAAAAAAAATCCAAAACAGAAATACCTTATTTACATACAGTACCAGTCAAGTTTTAGAACACCTACTCATTCAAGGTTTTTCTTTATTTTTACTATTTTCTACATTTTAGAATAATAATGAGGACATCAAAACTATGAAATAACACATGGAATCATGTGGTACTACATGACTCTATGTGTTTATCGTTTTGATATCTTCTATTATTCTACAATGTAGAAAATTGTTACAAAAAGAAAAACCCTGGAATGAGTAGGTGTTCTAAAACTTGACTGGTACTGCAATATAACACACACACACACACACACACACACACACACACACACACACAGATTGTAATATTGAGACAAACCTGCAAGTTGACCTTCTTCTTTACCTACAACTAATGATCATGCACTCCCCTCTCCGCCCACCCGATGGCAGTCTAACACAGCGGCACTCCATCACCATAGACTCTAATCTGCCTTTCTATTTTGATCACTTAAACAAGCTTTTGGCCAGAGGGAGGTTGAGGTGCAGATTTTGTACATGGTGCATTATACAGAGGTCTCTTGAGGGGTTAAGCGTTCTCTAAACTGTAGTAAATAATTGTTGTATTAACAAATGCAGTAAAAGCTCTGGCTCTCTAATGCGGACAGATAGGGAGAGATTTACCTCTTCTCTCTTTCCCTTGGTTTCACATGATTTCATTTGAAATGGGGAAAGAGCACTACAAAGTCCTCGTCATTTGATTTCTCAAAGATGGTCTGATTAATTACCTTTCATGTTTGGGATATTAGCCCAGTTAAGTGTGTGTGTGTGTGTGTGTGTGTGTAATGAGGACTTTGACCAGAGTACTAAGCATTTAGATCCTTAAACGGTAATTTCTCCTTCTCTCTTCTTTAGTCCCCTTCACCCACTTAATTTTCTCTTTCTCTTTCCCTCCATTCAGGTATGCCATCCCACCTGAGCACGGGAAAAGGCTGGAGAGGCTGGCTCAAGGTAAGACTACTCCAGATCCTCATGCACACTGACCATGTTTTACTATATACCTCCACGGAACGGTTTCAGTTTTTACTTTACATTCTATAATGGTATTTTAGTGTTTGGTGTGCTAAATGTGATACGCCACTCCGCCGTGTGTAGAGTTAGTTTATTTAGTTTACTCTGCTATCTCTATTTCCATGCCGCTTTTCACACAGACCGAGGCCTGCCCCCCTGTCACTCAAGGAGCACAGTTTTTGTTGCTCGACCATGAGACAACTTGCGTTCAGTCTGCATGGTCAATGCAGCACATGCTAACACTGCTGATTTCCACTTTGCTCTTAATATAAATCCACAAGCGTTCTATAATTATGCTATTAGTTTGTATCTTACTGTCTGCAAACAGCTAGTTTGTCTTTTCTAAGCAAGTTGTGGCTAAAATAAATAGTTTTAGCCACTAATTAGCTAATTCTAATAGCTATGTTGGCTATGAGTCAGCACAAACGTAGCTAGCTAATGAAGCCTGATACCAGTGATGGTGTAGACCTAAATTGACGTGTTTGTGCAACAGTGTCTTCTAAATCAAAGAGAAATAGGTGAAGCATGAATATGTTAGCTGCACGTAATAGCTAAGAGAACATTCAATGTAGCCAAAGGTTATTGGGTCCCCTAGGAAACTCTGACCAACCCTTTGGTTCCTACCCTGTCACAATAACTGCCTGACTTTTTCTTTCATTGTCATGTCAAACAACACTGTGTTCAAAGTGACCACTATCATATACTAATAATAATTATTCTACATCCATGATTCCAACAATTCACCCAAGTTTTTATTTTTTTCATATAAAATTGCAAGTCATGTTGCAGTTATTGTTGAAAATAAATAAAGCTTCAATTTTTCTTGCCATATCGTGCAGCTCTAAGTGGCAGTGTGGAAATGATCTCAAATGAGTGCAGGGAATGCAGAAATAGATTATTTTTGATTTGAAGTTTGATTGAACAGTATAAAACAATCAGAATGGAGAAAGCCCCATTTGAAATCGCTTAGAAAAATCACTTAGGAGAGAGAACTTCATCTCAAACTCAAAGGACAAAATGAAGCTTAAAGTTAATATTGCCCCGGGGAGAGTTTCACAGTGCCAGCTGCATTTTAATGGGGATTAATACACGGGCTCAGCCAGCACATTATTCACCTTTATCAGCTCACGCAGCAGCCGCCAGAGAGAACGCCTCTGAGACCAACAGGCTCTGAAACAATGCAATGAAAATGAAGTTTGAAATGGGCCTCGATTATACTGTCAGTTACATTAAAGTTTAACTGGGCAAACGATCTCCCATTCTTTGAGGCATGGCACAGACGGCTCGTCAGAGGTGTGAGAGAGCGAGAGACAGAGAAACAGATCTCTTTCCCTCTTTTCTAGTAAGTTGAAGGCCTCGGACACTAATGATTATACGAGAGACGCTGGTTTGTTTTTGAAGAGATGGCTCTGGTCTTTGAGGCTCTGGCCGTGAAATGAATTGTAGTCCTCTGAAGAGGGGCGATGAAGAAAGAGGTGAGGGTTTTACACATGATTGAGATTAGTTTTTGTTTAGGGGACAGCCACCTCTCGCCCTGAGAAGTCTGTGTAGAAAAGGCGACATAAATGGGCCGTAGAAGTCTTAAAAAAAAGACAAAAGAAAGATGAAATGGTATGATGCAGAAAATAACCGCCACTCGCATGCTTTCACAAGTTTGAAAAAAGAAAATGGTGTCATGACACAGCTGGCACAAGCTCTCAAGTACTTTATATGATATCACCAGGCGCCATTTGATGCTGGTCGGCGGAGGTATGTTCCTATGTGTCAACAAAAGTTTCTCACTCTTCAGTTTGGCTTGTCGTGCAGCCTGGTCCGGTGACCCGGGGTCCGACACGAAGGGAGGGATTGTGGGACCAAGGAAATTATGATAATTAAAGGCTTTCTGGGCGTGCACTGCATGTTGCTCAGAGCGCTGTGACCCCCATGTTTTCCGTCTGACAGAGGGGAGAGCTCTTTACTGATAACCCCCAACCACCAATTATATCTCCCGTTTGGGTGGAGAGCGTAAGCCTGTCCTGCAATGTCTCTGTCTGTAAGAAGCCAGACTTCCCTCCTGTGGCCTATCCACTCCCCGGACGTGGGGTTATGTAGTCGACATAAGCAGGAAGCCGATGACAAAATTATAGTGTATTGTTTGAGGTTTTAAATGTTACAATTTCCCTTGGGAAACACGCCATATTTCACATGCAGAACACGTTTCACTAGTATGGATGCCACAACAGGTGGATTCAGGAAATGGGAGGCAATTTAGTAATGTGGTGTTTTTGTGTGTTGTTCCCCCACCTGCAGGTTTCTTCCCAGGCAGTTCCCAGGGCTGTGACGCCTTTCTCCGCCACAAGATGACTCTCATCTCCCCGTCCATACTGAAGAAGTACAGCATCCCCTTCGACAGGGTAGGTCGTAGAACGAGTAATGGCAGGAAGACCGGGGTGGTGGCGGGGGGGGGGGGGGGGGGGGCTGAGCTCTGGGGGGGGAGGGGGCGCTGAGGTCTGGGGGGGGGGGCGCTGAGGTCTGGGGGGGGTGGTGACTGAGGTCTGGGGGGAGGGGCGCTGAGGTCTGGGGGGGGTGGTGACTGAGGTCTGGGGGGAGGGGCGCTGAGGTCTGGGGGGGTGGTGGCTGAGGTCTGGGGGGGAGGGGCGCTGAGGTCTGGGGGGGGGGTGCTGAGGTCTGGGGGGAGGGGTGCTGAGGTCTGGGGGGGGGTGCTGAGGTCTGGGGGGAGGGGCGCTGAGGTCTGGGGGGGTCTGGGGGTTAGGGGCGCTGAGGTCTGGGGGGGTGGTGGCTGAGGTCTGGGGGGGAGGGGCGCTGAGGTCTGGGGGTGTGGTGGCTGAGGTCTGGGGGTTACTGGCGCTGAGGTCTGGGGGGGTGGTGGCTGAGGTCTGGGGGGGTGGTGGCTGAGGTCTGGGGGGGTGGTGGCTGAGGTCTGGGGGGGAGGGGCGCTGAGGTCTGGGGGGGTGGTGGCTGAGGTCTGGGGGGGAGGGGCGCTGAGGTCTGGGGGGGTGGTGGCTGAGGTCTGAGGGGGAGGGGCGCTGAGGTCTGGGGTGGAGGGGCGCTGAGGTCTGGGGTGGAGGGGCGCTGAGGTCTGGGGGTTAGGGGCGCTGAGGTCTGGGGTGGAGGGGCGCTGAGGTCTGGGGTGGAGGGGCGCTGAGGTCTGGGGGTTAGGGGCGCTGAGGTCTGCGGGGGGGGGGGGGGGGGCTGAGTTCTGGAGAAAGCCTGCATCCTTTTTTATAAAGCATCTCAGTATTACGGGTCTGAACGTTAAAACTTTTAAATGAAATTTGAGATCCTTAACGTTAAGAAAAATATCTTATTTTATTTTTGGGGGTAGATGCAGAAAGTAAACATCATAGCGGGTTAAGTTGGACAACAACTAAGAGCATTCAAGTGTGAAGCTCAACTTATCAGTTGTTTAGGTGTCCTGGTTACCACGCTGTGAACAGTATGACGCAAACTCATGCACAGTGTTTCGTCTTGCTCATCTCAATATCCCAGCGTATTTTTGTTGATGATGTGCTCAGCTTTAATGAAGTTGCGAGACATTACAAGCCCAAAAATTGTGAGATGCAGCATTCCATTGCAAGATACAGCTTTTGATTGTCGACAGATCGGCCTAGTGCACGGCTCTGACTGTCTGCCTGGTGGCTGTCCTGTCTATACTGATAGATAGACCTAGTGCACGGCTCTGACTGTCTGCCTGGTGGCTGACCTGTCTATACTGATAGATAGACCTAGTGCACGGCTCTGACTGTCTGCCTGGTGGCTGTCCTGTCTATACTGATAGATAGACCTAGTGCACGGCTCTGACTGTCTGCCTGGTGGCTGACCTGTCTATACTGATAGATAGACCTAGTGCACGGCTCTGACTGTCTGCCTGGTGGCTGACCTGTCTATACTGATAGATAGACCTAGTGCACGGCTCTAACTGTCTGCCTGGTGGCTGACCTGTCTATACTGATAGATAGACCTAGTGCACGGCTCTGACTGTCTGCCTGGTGGCTGACCTGTCTATACTGATAGATAGACCTAGTGCACGGCTCTGACTGTCTGCCTGGTGGCTGACCTGTCTATACTGATAGATAGACCTAGTGCACGGCTCTGACTGTCTGCCTGGTGGCTGACCTGTCTATACTGATAGATAGACCTAGTGCACAGCTCTGACTGTCTGCCTGGTGGCTGACCTGTCTATACTGATAGATAGACCTAGTGCACGGCTCTGACTGTCTGCCTGGTGGCTGACCTGTCTATACTGATAGATAGACCTAGTGCACGGTTCTGACTGCCTGCCTGGTGGCTGTCCTGTCCACGTGCAAGGAGTCGACCAATCAATTATTTAGTAGTCGACTCCACCCACCATGTCATAATATTTAACAGTTGAAAAGATGTCAGGGAAAGGCAGGTGACAGCAGCGAAGTCCTGCATGGCAATACTTGAGACTTGATACTTGAGAAGTTAAATGAGAATGGGAATTAAATGGGAATTCATATGGAATAAGGTAATCATGGCTGCCATTGGTTACAATCTGCCACAATGGCAATGTGCCAACTATACTGTATGAGGGCATAGTCTGGTCCAAATAGGTCTATCTTAATGTGCACATGGAAATAAACAGACTAATATTTGACTAAAATGACTGCGACTTAAAAATACACAAAAATTGTCCCAGGTTTTAGTCGACTGATAAGAACTAAAACTAAGGATGAAATTACTAAAATGTGACTTGAGACTAAAAGGTATTTTAGTCATAAATGCTCTATTAAATCTAAAATGGATGCCAAAATGAACACGGCAGCACCCTGCTCTGAGACGCTTGACACATACAGGCCTAGGGCTCTGAAGTTTGAATAGCAACACTGTTCCATGAGGGATAATATATATGGAAATAATGGAAGTAACAGCATCCATGCACATTTAACCAATAACAGACCTCTAACACTTCTTATTTTAACCATCTATGTTTGACGGATATTTCCGGTAATGATATTCAACTCATTTGTCATCACATTACCACTTAAGCCTGTTAACAGCTCTCAGAGAGGAGCCACTTCACCACCAACGGCAGTTTTAGTAATAACCCTTCTGAATGGAACCCTTTGCTGAAGCACAATTGAAGTACTTCAACCTGTGAAAGGACACGATAGCCCTGTGCAGCATTTGGATGCTTCCTAAATGGAACACTATTCCCTATAAAGTGCACTACTTTTGACCAGGGCTCATAGGGGACACACCCTTGTGACTCTAGCACCGACCGCTGATAGAAATTAACGGGGTGAATGAAAGCCGGCCTTCGCTGACTTAAGTGGAGGCTAATGGCACTTTTAGATGATGGAGTCTGGGTCAGTAGACATGCTGAAGTTGTTGTGGGTGTGGCTGCTCTCCAACCAACCTCTGGGACTGATGACAGCATGACGAGGGAGGAGTGAATGGAGGGAAGGATGATGACGTGAACACTCCAAAAGTGTGCATGAACATGCAGGCCTGCACACGGGCAGACACGCAGCACACACGGGCAGACACGCAGCACACACGGGCAGACACGCAGCACACACGGGCAGACACGCAGCACACACGGGCAGACACGCAGCACACACGGGCAGACACGCAGCACACACGGGCAGACACGCAGCACACACGGGCAGACACGCAGCACACACGGGCAGACACGCAGCACACACGGGCAGACACGCAGCACACACGGGCAGACACGCAGCACACACGGGCAGACACGCAGCACACACGGGCAGACACGCAGCACACACGGGCAGACACGCAGCACACACGGGCAGACATGCAGCACACATGGGCAGACACGCACACGGACCCAAAGCACACAGTATTGAAAGGTTGATAATGAGATTAATGGCGTCTTTACTTAAAGATCATAGCTTCACTTCACAGTAAATTATGATTGGGATTGAGTCTTAGTTACATTACCATTTCCGTGATAGAAAATTAATCATCATCTACATTTTTTTCTGTGTGTAATAATTGTAGGAGATAGAAACTGTCATGGTGCGAAATAAATTGATGACTTCAAACAAGAAATAATGTGTAAGTCTCTCTAATACGGGCATACAAAGTTCTCCTCTGTCTGCAGAGTTGTCGTGTTTCTCTTTTTCCTTTTTGTCGTGTTCCTTCGGGGGGGTGTCGTTATCTGATGCACACCGAGAGCTTCTCCCTTGATTTGAGTGTAAAAAATAACACAGGCTTTATTGCAGCTATGAGATCAGCAAAAACAAAAAAAATATCTACTCTGTCTTACCACCTCTCTTCTTCTGTCGTGCTGTTTCCCACCGCTCAACTTCCTTTAGTCTCCCACCGCTCCACTTCCTTTAGTCCCCCACCGCTCCACTTCCTTTAGTCTCCCGTCTCTCCACTTCCTTTAGTCTCCCGTCTCTCCACTTCCTTTAGTCTCCCGTCTCTCCACTTCCTTTAGTCTCCCGTCTCTCCACTTCCTTTAGTCCCCCACCGCTCCACTTCCTTTAGTCTCCCGTCGCTCCACTTCCTTTAGTCTCCCGTCTCTCCACTTCCTTTAGTCTCCCGTCTCTCCACTTCCTTTAGTCTCCCGTCTCTCCACTTCCTTTAGTCTCCCGTCTCTCCACTTCCTTTAGTCTCCCGTCTCTCCACTTCCTTTAGTCTCCCGTCTCTCCACTTCCTTTAGTCTACCGTCTCTCCACTTCCTTTAGTCTCCCGTCTCTCCACTTCCTTTAGTCCCCCGTCGCTCCACTTCCTTTAGTCCCCCGTCTCTCCACTTCCTTTAGTCTCCCGTCTCTCCACTTCCTTTAGTCTCCCGTCTCTCCACTTCCTTTAGTCCCCCGTCGCTCCACTTCCTTTAGTCTCCCGTCTCTCCACTTCATTTAGTCTCCCGTCTCTCCACTTCCTTTAGTCCCCCGTCGCTCCACTTCCTTTAGTCCCCCGTCGCTCCACTTCCTTTAGTCCCCCGTCTCTCCACTTCCTTTAGTCTCCCGTCGCTCCACTTCCTTTAGTCTCCCGTCGCTCCACTTCCTTTAGTCTCCCGTCGCTCCACTTCCTTTAGTCTCCCGTCGCTCCACTTCCTTTAGTCTCCCACCGCTCCACTTCCTTTAGTCTCCCACCGCTCCACTTCCTTTAGCCTCCCGTCGCTCCACTTCCTTTAGTCTTGAGTTTATGTGCCTCACTCCTCTCTATCATGAGAAGTACTCCTCTAACTAGTTTATATTTAAAGCTAAATTAATCTGTGTTCCTCATTTTATTTTATTATTTTTATTTAACTATTTAATAACAAATTCTTATTTTCAATGACAGCCTAGGAACAGTGCCCCTGCTTTTTTCAGGGGCAGAAGGACAGATTTTTACCTTGTCAGCTCGGGGATTGGATCTAGCAACCTTTCGGTTACTGGCCCAACGCTCTACCCACTAGGCTACCTGTGACTTGATGAAGAGGGTCTTCAGATCAAGGGCCCAAAACGTACAGCATATTTGAAGTTCAGCTGTAGAAATCTAGTGACTTAATAATTCTGTCAGGGATTGCCAATGAACCTCACGTAATAGTAGTAGACATTTTAATGTTGGGGCAGCCACAGAAAACTAGGAGTGTCAAAATAAAAACCGCCAAATAATTTGTCAGGCTTCATTTCCAAGAGATGCAGACAATTCCGGTGAACTGTCTTCACCCTCCCGAGCTCTCAGTAAATGATGGCCCTAGTTCTGCCTTGGAACGAAACGCAATCAAATGAAAATCTTAATTTGCACGGACTGGCTAATTTCTTGTGCCATGCTTGCTGGCTCGTCTAATTACGCATGTATCGTCGGGACTGGTTCTCTTGGAGAAGTAGCCACCAAGCAGCTCAAGTGAGGGAAAGCTGGATGGGAGGAAGGAAGGGTGAGTTAAAAAAAGCAAATCACCCTTCCCATCAGTGCTTAATGATTGTGGATATTAAGAGAAAGCATCTGTTTTTGTTCCCATGGCTGGGTTTCAGGGGTTGCGAAGACCCTGTTTTTGCCAAATCCTTCCATCCGAGGCAGAGTTTCATTGCCTTAAATGTAAATTACTTCATCATTTTGGCATAGTTTTGCTCATCTCTGCCCATCAAAAGCTGGTTTAATAACAAAAATGTTTGCTTATGCAATATAGATACAACATTTGATGAGGTTTGCATACTGCTTGTACTGCACTGGTTCTGTTGACCATTAATGCTCAGTCAGTTAATGTACATTTTAATGTTGTTTGACTTAACTTTTTATGCAACTGTTTACTGTATTCAGGGTCAGTCATCCAAACCCGAAGCAGAATTTTAAAATATTGATCAGTGTGCAAGTAACATGTAGATTATACGACTGCATCCTGTTGATTTGATACTCTGTCACAACATCACAGAGGAGCATTTAACCTTTGAACTCTTGCTATCTCCAGATCACTCAGGAAGAAGGCGAGTTTATGGTCACCTTTCCTTATGGCTATCACGCTGGTTTCAACCACGGCTTCAACTGCGCAGAGTCCACCAACTTTGCCACCCTGCGTTGGATTGACTACGGCAAGATGGCAACACAGGTGGGTCAATGCACAATAAACCATATGGAAACCCCAGTGCCTCCTACCAACACACAGCACTATAGCGAAGATTAAACCTAGAGGTGTGTGGTTATCTACCACATGCTACCCATATTCTCTTACACAACCATGTAATTCATTCTTTGAATACCAGTTCCACAGTCTAGTGCTTACGCAAACTGTTTTAGGCCTGGAGCAAGAGGTCATTGGGGTGCAGTGTTTGTGTGTTAACCTGTGTCTTTCTAAGCTGTCTCACATCGCCTGTTTCTCCCTCATCTGTGTTCCGCTTCATTTTCCTTTCATGTCTTTATCTCCTCTCCCGGAGGGCAAACTGATGTGAATAGTTTTTGGACCAGGCCTTTCACCTGTAAGGGGGACACACATGCGCGCACACACACACACACACCCTGTCTCTGCTTGGCAGCATGTCAGATTTATGAGGTTGTGAGTTCAGCGGGCTGCTCTCAGGGCCACTGGAAGCCCCTCTCTATTTCCCACAGTCTTTGATGCATGTAAAGGAAAACGTCACCCAAAAACGATTTAGTCCATTGTTGACATAATCCCAAAAATGTTTTGCCTGTTAGCAATCAAGTTTTGAAGATATGGAACTTTCAAAATACAGAAATACTGCTGGTATGATGGTGTTTTTCGTTTAACCCGCCCGCCCCTGCCCCTCTCAGGTCTGAACACAATCCACTGGCCAGGGAGCTCCCCCTCAAGAGTTCTATCTGAATCTCAGAGATTCATTGGTTGGTTTTGCCGCTTGCCCTCCATTTTGTGTCAGCACATTGATAGGCGGCTCCTGAAAGTGCCAGAGCAATGGGAAATAAAGAAAGAACAGCTTGGGCACCTACCTCTTTCTGTCGTTCTCTCTTTCTGCCAAGCCCTATTCACTTCCTCTTGATGCCACAGGGAAAGATGGTCCTTTGAGCTGGAAATGTCACTGGGCTGTGTGGCTTGTTGCTAGTCTCCTGTCTACTAGAGCTCAAGAGGTTCTATTTGCTGACACATCTGTCTGCTGACACCTACTAATTACGGCTGTGGTCTCCTTGTTTTCAGTTGTTTCCCTGCAGTCTCTTACATGCTGACCACACCGTTCGCGTCGCGTGCGCGAGCGCTGCAAAATAAATGTACACGTTATTCATTCGTTGCACCCACAATGCTCGCGCGCGCAAACAAGCGTCTGCGTTGCCAAGCGCTAAAATAGAAGTCAGTTCTATTTGTGACGCTGAACACAGTGCATGTCCTGCCTCTCCCATCTCCTCATTGGTTTATTGAAGCAGATACCCATGTGCCATCTCCTCATTGGTTATACCCACGTGGGTGATTGAAAGATGAACAGAGGTCGGTCAGTTGTGGTAATACACCTTATTATGAAAGTTAGATGCCAATCAGCATATAAAGCCCAAAGAGGGAAAAAGCCTGGAAGGAGGAGAGATGACTAGAATTGATTCGGTTGACAGTTTTATGTGTGAATTAATTGGTGGAGTAGAGGACCTTGTGCATTTCAGGTAAAATAACAACTCAATAGGACAAATTAGCTAGTAACTGCAAGCAAGCTAGCTAAATTGCCATAAATGTTTAATGCTTTTCAACCTGTGAAATACTTTCAAGTATTTTTACTTAAGTTGTTTTTTTGAGTATCTGTACTTTACAATTTATATTTTTGACACCTTTTACTTCACTACATTCCTAAAGAAAATGGTACTTTTTACTCCATACATTTTACCTGACACCCAAAATACTTACACTTTGAATGCTTAGCAGAACAGGAAAGTGGTCTAATTCCCACACTTATCAAGAGAACATCCCTGGTCATCGCTACTGCTTCTGATCTGACGGACTCACCAAATACAGTGGCAAGAAAAAGTATGTGAACCCTTTGGAATTACCTGTATTTCTGCATAAATTGGTTATAAAATTTGATCTGATCTTCATCTAAGTCACAACAATAGACACACAGTCTGCTTAAACTAATAACACACAAACAATTATATGTTTTCATGTCTTTATTGAACACACCGTGTAAACCTTCACAGTGCAGGGTGAGAAAAGTATGTGAACCCTTGGATTTAATAACTGGTTGACCCTCCTCTGGCAGCAATAACCTCAACCAAACATTTTCTGTAGTTGAGGATCAGACCTGCAGGAGGAATTTTGGACCATTCCTTTTTACAAAACTGTTTCAGTTCAGCAATATTCTTAGGATGTCTGGTGTGAACCACTCTCCAAGTCATGCCACAGCATTTTAAATCGGGTTGAGGTCGGGACTCTGACTGGGCCACTCCAGAAGGCCTATTTTCTTCTGTTGAAATCATTCTATTGTTGATTTATTTCTGTGTTTTGGGTCGTTGTCCTGTTGCATCACCCAACTTCTGTTGAGCTTCAATTGGCGGACAGATAGCCTAACATTCTCCTGAAAAATGTCTTGATAAACTTGGGAATTCATCTTCCCCGTCGATAATGGCAAGCTGTCCAGGCCCTGAGGCAGCTAAGCCGCTCCAAACCGGGATGCTCCCTCCACCATACTTTACAGTTGGGATGAGGTTTTGATGTTGGTGTGCTGTGCCTTTTTTTCTCCACACATAGTGTTGTGTGTTCCTTCCAAACAACTCCACTTTAGTTTCATCTGTACACATAATATTTTGCCAGTAGCGCTGTGGAACATCCAGATGCTCTTTTGTGAACTTTAGATGTGCAGCAATGTTTTTTTTGGACAGCAGTGGCTTCATCCGTGGTGTCCTCCCATGTTGGCATGCTCCAGAGATTTCTGTAATTCTTTAGCTGACACTAGGATTCTTCTTAACCTCATTGAGAATTCTGCTCCGTGCTCTTGCAGTCATCTTTGCAGGATGGCCACTCATAGGTAGAGTAGCAACAGTGCTGAACTTTCTCCATTTATAGACATTTTGTCTTACCGTGGACTGATGAACATCAAGGCTTTTAGAGATACTTTTGTAACCCTTTCCATCTTTATGCAAGTCAACGATTCTTAATCTTGTGTCTGAGATCTCTTTTGTTCGAGGCATGGTTCACATCAGGCAATGCTTCTTGTGAATAGCAAACTCAAATTTTGTGAGTTTTTTTAAAGGGCAGGACAGCTCTAACCAACATCTCCAATCTCGTCTCAATGATTGCACTCCAGGTTAGCTGACTCCTGACTCCAATTAGCTTTTGGAGAAGTCATTAGCCTAGGGGTTCACATACTCTTTCCAACATACACTCTGAATGTTTAAATGATGTATTCAATATAGACAAGAAAAATATAATAATTTGTGTGTTATTAGTTTAAGCAGACTGTGTTTGTCTGTTGTTGTGACTTAGATGAAGATCAGATCTAATTTTATGACCACATTTTTTGCAGACATCCAGATAATTCCAAAGGGTTCATCATTTTTTGCAGAAATCCAGATAATCCAAAGGGTTCATAATTATTTTCTTGCCATTGTACATGCTTCATTTGTAAAGGATGTCAAAGTGTCAGAGAGTGCCCCTGGCTATCTGTAAAAAAGACAATTAGGTCTAGTTTGCTTAATATAAGGAATTTGAAATTATTTATACTTGTACTTTTACTTTTGAAACTTAAGTATATTTCAAACAATACTTTTACTCAAGTAGAATTTTAATAGGTGACTTTCAATTTTACTTGAGTATTTTTCTATTAAGGTATTTTTTTACTTAAGTATGACAATTGAGTACTTTTTCAACCACTTTTAGTAGTAGTAGTAGTAGTAGAATGTAGTAGTAGTACAATGTAGTAGTAGTAGTAGTACAACAATGTAGTAGTAGTACAATGTATTAGTACAATGTTGTAGTAGTTGTACTACAATGCTCTAGTAGTAGTAGTAGTAGTAGTACAATGTTGTTGTAGTAGTAGTACAATGTTGTAGTAGTTGTACTACAATGCTCTAGTAGTAGTTGTACTACAATGATCTAGTGATAGTTGTACAATACTGTAATAGTTGTACAATACTGTAATAGTAGCAGAAGTATGCTGTAGCAATAGTAGTAGCAGTAGTACAATGCTGCTGTAGTAGTAGCAGTAGTACAATGCTGCTGTAGTAGTATTAGTAGCAGTAGTACAATGCTTCTGTAGCAGTAGTAGTAGCAGTAGTACAATGCTGATGTAGTAGTATTAGTAGCAGTAGTACAATGCTGCTGTAGCAGTAGCAGTAGTACAATGCTGCTGTAGCAGTAGTAGTAGCAGTAGTACAATGCTGCTGTAGCAGTAGCAGTAGTACAATGCTGCTGTAGCAGTAGTAGTTGCAGTAGTACAATGCTGCTGTAGTAGTATCAGTAGTAGTACAATGCTGCTCTAGTAGTATCAGTAGTAGTACAATGCTGCTCTAGTAGTAGTATTAGTAGTAGTAGTACAATGCTGCTCTAGTAGTAGTATTAGTAGCAGTAGTACAATGCTGCTGCTGTAGTAGTATTAGTAGCAGTAGTACAATGCTGCTGTAGCAGTAGTAGTAGCAGTAGTACAATGCTGCTGTAGCAGTATTAGTAGCAGTAGTACAATGCTGCTGTAGTAGTATTAGTAGCAGTAGTACAATGCTGCTGTAGTAGTATCAGTGGTAGTACAATGCTGCTCTAGTAGTATTAGTAGCAGTAGTACAATGCTGCTGTAGTAGTATTAGTAGCAGTAGTACAATGCTGCTGTAGTATTATCAGTGGTAGTACAATGCTGCTGTAGTAGTATCAGTAGGAGTACAATGCTGCTCTAGTAGTATCAGTAGTACAATGCTGTTGTAGGTAGTATCAGTAGTAGTACAATGCTGCTGTAGTAGTATCAGTAGTAGTACAATGCTGCTGTATCAGTAGTAGTACAATGCTGCTGTAGTAGTATCAATAGTACAATGCTGCTGTATTAGTAGTACAACAATGCTATGAAGTGTAATGTGCCTAACTGCTTTTCATCATATCTGAACATTGTTCCACTCTTACCTCCCTGACTAGCACACAGGGATATGTCATCTAGATAGGTCATTGTTTCTCAATTCCACTCCTTGAGTGAACACATTTTTATCTTAGCCGTGGACAAGCACATCTGATTCAACTTGTCAACTTGTCATCAAGCCCTTGATGAGTTGAATTGTATATGTTTGTCTGGGGCTATAACAAAAATGTGTGTTATTGGAGATACTCGAAGACCGGAGTTGAGAAACACTGATCTAGACTATACTTCAGGTGAGAAAGTACATTACAGTTCACAGTTCAGTATGGGCCAAAACATTGGGTGTTGTGAGAGAATTTTCATCACACTGAATAGAAGATTCCATTCCATTCCATCTGGCTGTTGGTGACTCAGAAACTGGACACACACACCACACAGCCGCAGACCCAATTCTCTGCCTTTTCATCTATCAAAGTGAATTGCAGATGATTCACTCGCCGAGTAGTGATATTTGTTTGTGTACGCTTGTTTGTTTGGGTTAGAGCTGATGGGCTTTGATGAGGAGTTCTGAAGATGATGAAGGCTACGGTATTATTATTGTGTGTGTGTGTGTGTGTGTGTGTGTGCATTCCACGAGTGTGTGGACGCTACAGGCAATTTTCCCTCATGCACAGCTCCCCCCGGGATTGCCCCGCAGAATAAATATCAGCGAAGCACGAGATTGAACGTTCTAGAGACTTCCCCTTTAGTTAACACTATCAACGTTTCCCTTTACTGTGGGACTTATGATCGAATCAACGGAATTAGACACTTTCAATGCAACCACCCGAAACAAAATGAACTATGCAAGAGAGTTTGTTGTAGGCAGAACGCGTCGGAATAGGATTCTATTGTGTTGACCGGCACCACTCAGGCCTGTACTCTACACAGACCGGTGCGCCTTAACCAACCAAAGCTTCGGTAGGCCAATTAAAGCAATAATGCCTGAGGGTGTATGATGTATGGCCAATATGCTAAGGGATGTTTTTATGCAAGGCAGAGTGCCTGGATACAGCCCTTAGCCGTGGTATATTGGCCAGATACCACAAACCCCCGAGGTGCCTTACTGCTATTATAAACTGGTTGTCAACGTAATTAGAGCAGTAAAAAATAAATGTTTTTTCATACCCGTGGTATACGGTCTGATATACCACGGCTGTCAGCCAATCAGCATTCAGGGCTCAAACCATCCAGTTTATAATCACTAATAAACCATTGCTATATATGGATCTGTGCCATTCACTTTGAACTGGACTGTGTTTACAGCATGAGTGGTCGTGAGTAGATGCGCTTGTTTTGAGATCAAAGCGAGAGCTGCATGTAGCGACGTGTGTACATTTGTTCATATCCTTTGATAGTTAGTGAATTATTAGCCCAGGTATAGATCATTAATAGTCAGCAATAGGGGAGTGATTCCTTCCTACAAGAGCACAAAATGTGTGCATTTCTAGACATCTTTTAAAAGCCAGTCAGGTGAAGAGTTTTGTCTTAAAGGGGCAGTGTTTTATTTTGAGACCGACTTGAATAAGCTAAATAGCCAATAGGCAGAGGGTAGCATAATTTGTCTGATTCTTTGTAGTAATGAGATTAATAATGCATTTTATTTTGGAAACAACATGTTCAGTCACCTCCTTGTCTGAAGGACAAGTGGGTAAACAGGTTAATGTCAAGTCCTGCATGTTTTTCTCATAGAATGTAGGCCCACATTGGCTGCTACTGTAGGCTGAATGATAGAACAGCTATTTCCATGTTAAAATGTTATGGGATTTTCTCCGTTGTTTTTGATGGTAGGCCTACATTATGATCAAATAGCCACCGTAGGCTAATTGACCACTGTTAGTTTGAACTTAAAGCGGGTACAGCCTCAGTGTTTACAGTAAGTTCCACAGAATTTTCAAAACGTTCAAGTTTGCGCTCAGTGGACCTGAAATTTTGCTCAGTGATGAAAACATTTTGAGGGAACATTGACTACAGGCTTAGAGTAGGCTTTAAACAAAGAGTATTGTCAATTCACTTCTCATTGTGCGGTAATAACGACACTGATATGTTAATGTATGGTGGCTGTGGCCCTCACTGGAAATGAGCTTATGATAGCAGGGATAGAAATGACTAGCCAACCACTAAAGCCCCTTATTGCAGACTCCTGTCCTAGCCAACCACTAAAGCCCCTTATTGCAGACGCCTGTCCTAGCCAACCACTAAAGCCCCTTATTGCAGACTCCTGTCCTAGCCAACCACTAAAGCCCCTTATTGCAAATGCCTGTCCTAGCCAACCACTAAAGCCCCTTATTGCAGACGCCTGTCCTAGCCAACCACTAAAGCCCCTTATTGCAGACGCCTGTCCTAGCCAACCACTAAAGCCCCTTATTGCAGACGCCTGTCCTAGCCAACCACTAAAGCCCCTTATTGCAGACGCCTGTCCTAGCCAACCACTAAAGCCCCTATTGCAGACGCCTGTCCTAGCCAACCACTAAAGCCCCTCATTGCAGATGCCTGTCCTAGCCAACCACTAAAGCCTCTTATTGCAGATGCCTGTCCTAGCCAACCACTAAAGCCTCTTATTGCAGATGCCTGTCCTAGCCAACCACTAAAGCCCCTCATTGCAGATGCCTGTCCTAGCCAACCACTAAAGCCCCTTATTGCAGATGCCTGTCCTAGCCAACCACTAAAGCCCTTTATTGCAGATGCCTGTCCTAGTCAACCACTAAAGCCCCTTATTGCAGATGCCTGTCCTAGTCAACCACTAAAGCCCCTTATTGCAGATGCCTGTCCTAGTCAACCACTAAAGCCCCTTATTGCAGATGCCTGTCCTAGCCAACCACTAAAGCCTCTTATTGCAGATGCCTGTCCTAGCCAACCACTAAAGCCCCTTATTGCAGATGCCTGTCCTAGCCAACCACTAAAGCCCCTTATTGCAGATGCCTGTCCTAGCCAACCACTAAAGCCCCTTATTGCAGATGCCTGTCCTAGTCAACCACTAAAGCCCCTTATTGCAGATGCCTGTCCTAGTCAACCACTAAAGCCCCTTATTGCAGATGCCTGTCCTAGCCAAACACTAAAGCCCCTTATTGCAGATGCCTGTCCTAGTCAACCACTAAAGCCCCTTATTGCAGATGCCTGTCCTAGCCAAACACTAAAGCCCCTTATTGCAGATGCCTGTCCTAGCCAACCACTAAAGCCCCTCATTGCAGATACCTGTCCTCACTGCTTTGTGTGCCTGTGTATCGCCCATGTTAGACATGCTCAGTAAACCTGCATCCTTATCCTTATGCCATATGCATGGACATGTTAGCATTCGTTAAGGAGCCGTCCTCAGTAGTTCCTCTATCCGCTTGGTTTAACTCAATAACTCAAAATGAAGTTTTTCTACCGTTGTTGTTTCTCTGGGAGTGTCTGTGAGCCTCCAAATGGCAGAAACTGTTTCTAGCCTAGCTGTAATTTGGGGTGGCACGTAGCCTAGTGGTTAGAGCGTTGGGCCTGTAACTGAAAGGTTTCCAGATCGAATCCCGAGCTGACAAGGTTCTGCCCCTGTTCCTAGGCCGTCGTTGTAAATAAGAATTTGTTCTTAACTGACTTGCCTAGTTAAATAAAACGTGGAAATATATAAGAATAATGAACTGAATGGACACACTCCCATTGCTGCAGACAAGAGGACAGGCAGTACAGCACACTACTGCAGACCAGAGGACAGGCAGTACAGCACACTACTGCAGACCAGAGGAGAGGCAGTACAGCACACTACTGCAGACCAGAGGACAGGATGTACAGCACACTACTGCAGACCAGAGGACAGGCAGTACAGCACACTACTGCAGACCAGAGGACAGGATGTACAGCACACTACTGCAGACCAGAGGACAGGCAGTACAGCACACTACTGCAGACCAGAGGACAGGATGTACAGCACACTACTGCAGACCAGAGGACAGGCAGTACAGCACACTACTGCAGACCAGAGGACAGGCAGTACAGCACACTACTGCAGACCAGAGGACAGGATGTACAGCACACTACTGCAGACCAGAGGACAGGCAGTACAGCACACTACTGCAGACCAGAGGACAGGCAGTACAGCACACTACTGCAGACCAGAGGACAGGCAGTACAGCACACTACTGCAGACCAGAGGACAGGCAGTACAGCACACTACTGCAGACCAGAGGACAGGCAGTACAGCACACTACTGCAGACCAGAGGACAGGCAGTACAGCACACTACTGCAGACCAGAGGACAGGCAGTACAGCACACTACTGCAGACCAGAGGACAGGCAGTACAGCACACTACAGCAGACCAGAGGACAGGCAGTACAGCACACTACTGCAGACCAGAGGACAGGCAGTACAGCACACTACTGCAGACCAGAGGACAGGCAGTACAGCACACTACTGCAGACCAGAGGACAGGATGTACAGCACACTACTGCAGACCAGAGGACAGGCAGTACAGCACACTACTGCAGACCAGAGGACAGGCAGTACAGCACACCACTGCAGACCAGAGGACAGGCAGTACAGCACACTACTGCAGACCAGAGGACAGGCAGTACAGCACACTACTGCAGACAAGAGGACAGGCAGTACAGCACACTACAGCAGACTCATTAACGGTTGTAAACTGGATTTTCCCACAGTTTCTCTACTCTCTCACACGCCTCAGCCTAAAATGTCAAATCAGGAGGAAGTGGTACTCGTCCTTTACATGTGCATGCATACATTTTTCGTATGCTCTGCCAACTGAGCGCCACAGGACTTTCTAGTGAGCCTATTTTTCTCACATAGGTTGTACAATCACGTTGTGATGTTTTAAAAGACGAATGCTTTATCACGCACAGCCATCAATGGGTAACGGAGAGTCTAGACCTATTTAGTGAAGGATGACGGTCGGAGCCTGTGAGGTCGCATGGCAGTATTTTTAGCGCTCCCCTAACGGGGAGTATTTTTCTAATAGGGGGCGACCTCGCCTAAGGTCTTTTTGTTTTCCTACAATCATTTAACTTCATTAGGATATGAAGTGAGTAGGCTATAGGGCTCATTGGTTAGAAGGCCTTGGGGGGTGTCATGTGTTGGTTTTGGAGGCATTTTTTTAATTTATTTTTTATAAATTTCCATTTGATAATGAAGTCATCTTAGCATAGCACCCCACCTCCCACCCTCTCTCGGGAATGGCAAATTGATCAATTTCCCTTAATAGTTTTATGAGACAGAAATGGGCTTTACTTTCTTTTGGTTCCTACTTCCTCTGGTGCTCTGCTACTACCCCCCCCCCCTCTTCCCAGACGACATTGCAAAGAGACACATTTATATCCCGGTCGTTTGTGTTTTGCTGTCTCTCACCTCTTCCCTCGTTCCAGTTAATGTTTTTACGTATGTCCCCAATCAGACCCTGGTATCCAGATGACTCTTTCATCTGCCCGGTTTCTTCCTCACTTAATTCCGTCCCTCAAGTGCTGCCTAGATGAGATGTAGTGTGTGGATATTGGTTTGCGGTGGGAGGGGCTTTCTCTGGTTGTTGATGTTATTACTAACCCCCCCCCCTCCCCCCTCCCCCCTCCCTCCCTCCCTCTAGTACCTCACCTCTCTGTTTCTCTCTTGCTCTCGATCTGTCTCCTCCACTTGTTCTGCCTGGCTCCGTCTGAGGCGCAGCGTGCCTGAAGAATGTTCCCAGTAATTGAACATAAGGCCTCTCAGCACAGCTCAGGAAATAAGTCAGAAATGTAATACAGAAATGTAATACACACCAACCGGGGCACAGAAAGAAAATTAGTTTTTATTTTCATCTTCTCTTGCTCTTTTTCCATTTCCCCTATTTTCTCTCTCTCTCTCTCCCCCCCCCCCCCCCCCCCCCCCAGTGTACGTGTATCTAGTCAAACTGCCCCCACCCCCGTGTACTGTGATATACTCACACTGCTCTCTCCCCTCCTCAGTGTACTATGATATACTCACACTGCTCTCTCCCCTCCTCAGTGTACTGTGATATACTCACACTGCTCTCTCCCCTCCTCAGTGTACTGTGATATACTCACACTGCTCTCTCCCCTCCTCAGTGTACTGTGATATACTCACACTGCTCTCTCTCTCCCTCCCCCCAGTGCCAATAGATATGGGAATTTATCAAAATTGGGTTTGTTTTCGAATTCTTTGTGGATCTGTGTAATCTGAGGGAAATATGTGTCTCTAATATGGTCATACTTTTGGCAGGAGGTTAGGAAGTGGAGCTCGGTTTCCACCTCAATTTTTGGGCAGTGAGCACATAGCCTGTCTTCTCTTGAGTGCAAGGTCTGCCTTCGACTGCCTTTCTCAATAGCAATGCTCACTGAGTCTGTACATAATCAAAGCTTTCCTTCATTTTGGGTCAGTCACAGTGGTCAGGTATTCTGCCTCTGTGTACTCTCTGTTTAGTGCCAAATAGCATTCTAGTTTGCTCTGTTTAAAAAATAAAAAAAAATCCAATGTGTCAAGTAATGATATTTTGTTTTCTCATGATTTGGTTGGGTCTAATTGTGTTGCTGTGCTGGGGCTCTGTGGGGTCTGTTTGTGTTTATGAACAGAGCCCCAGGACCTGATATATGTGTGTGTACTCACAATGCCCTCTCTCTCTCCTCTCGGTCAGTGTACATGTCGTAAGGACATGGTGAAGATCTCCATGGACGTGTTTGTCCGCTGCCTGCAGCCGGAGCGCTACGTCCAGTGGAAACAGGGCAAGGACGGCATGGTGCTGGACCACCAGCGACCCACCACCCTGACCAGCCCTGAGCTGGAGCACTGGAGGGCCAACCGGGTCACCTATCGCCAGAAACTGCTTCAGAGGTCAGGGGGAGAAAGGGACATGACAGTACAATTGCTTTACAATTGAATTTCATCGACCCGTCAAGATGAAAGGCATCATTGTCCAAGAGTATAATTGTATATGTCCTCCCCACACTACCTGATACATGTATACCAACATGCTTACCACATACACTACCAAGATATAAATATACACTGAGTGTACAAAACATTAGGAACTTTCTATGACAGACTGACCAGGTGAATCCAGGTGAAATCTATGATCCCTTGTTGATGTCACTTGTTAACTCCACTGCAATCAGTGTAGATGAAGGGGAGGAGACAGGTTAAAGGATTTTTAAGCCTTGAGACAATTGAGACGTGGATTGTGTGTGTGTATAATGTTGTTGTGTAACAGTGTCAGCCATGCTTCTGGTTGTGTTCCAATTGGTGTAGCTAGTCACACTGCCCCCTCTCGCTCCCCTCTCACTTTCTCCGCTCTCCCCTCTCAATCAATCAATCAATCAATCAATCAAATGTATTGATAAAGCCCTTCTTACATCAGCTGACATCTCAAAGTGCTGTACAGAAAACAAGCCTAAAACCCCAAACAGCAAGCAATGCAGGTGTAGAAGCATGGTGGCTAGGAAAAACTCCCTAGGAAGAAACCTAGAGAGGAACCAGGCTGTGGCTCTCTCCCCTTTCACTCTCCCCAGTGTCTCTCACTTTCAGGTCTCTCACTCTTTGGTCCTACATGTCTATCTATCCCATATTTTTCTCTTTCTTTGTCTCTTTTAAAAGCATGAATGTTTTACAGGGGAAACTTGAACAGTAATATACAGGTAAAAGAGTGAGGTATTGAGTTAAGTGTTAATACAAGTGAAGTACTGTAAGTGTCATTCCCTCATGTCCCCGTTTGCCCCATCTCTCCGTCCCCAGAGCTTTACAGAAGAAGGAGCAGCTGCGGCGGCTGAAACTGGAGGAGGTCAAGGTTCTGGCGGAGGAAGGCATTGAGATGGATGCCGCCGAGTACCAACGTCAGGTGGAGGAGCGAGAGGCCCAGCGGCGCCAGGAGAGGGAGGAGAGGATGGCCCGGGAGGCGTTTCAGACCCTGGAGGCCATGGAGAGAGAGGACCAGGAGAGGGAAGAACGGGAGAGGCAGGACCGAGAGAGGCAGGAAGCCGTTGCCGCCAAGGCCACAAGAGGTTGGTGTAGGGCTCAGTAGGGGCTTGGATTAGTTTTGCATTGTCCTCGCTACTGTTTGGTTTAGGAATGAGGCAGGAGGAGAGGCCGAAAACGTGAGCGTCAGGAGGAGGTCGTTAGGGTGAAGAGCAGGAGGTCAGACTGGGGGGGGGGGGGGGGTTCACAAGGCACCAGTTGGCTGCGTCGTTGGATGAAATTCCATTTTAATTTCGGTTAATTAAGGAGTTTTATTGATATCCCAGTTTCAATCTTCCAAAGTGAGTTAGACGTGAGCTACATGATATCGCAAGGTACCAGATCAAATGGGTATCAGAAGAAATGGCTATTAGAACCAACAAGTGGTACAGAGATATTATGACACCGATTATTATAATTATTTTGTACCTTTTTTGAATTGGGAGGTTCCACATTTCCCTTTTATTTCTCTCACCCAGTACACGACCCCCAGGCAGACCCACAGCACTTGATGGCGAATGGAGAGAAGAAAAAGAAGAAGAAGAAGAAGAAGAAGAAGAAGCAACAACCTACCCTGCCGCTGGCCCCTATAAATTCCTTCCAAGCAGCATTTGAGAAGTTTGCCACATTCAACATGCCCCAGACACCAAAGGAGCCCCAAGGCAGCAATGACACGGAAATACCAGCAGAGGGCAGGCTTGATGTGAAAGGCATGCAGCAGGTAAGCAGTGCTGGAACAAGGTGTAGGATGAAGTTACCTCTAGACCAGGGCTCCCCAACCCTGTTCCTGGAGAGCTACCTTCCTGTAGGGTTTCACTCCAACCCTGTTCCCGGAGAGCTACCATCCAGTAGGTTCTTTCTCTAACCCTGTTCCTGGAGAGCTACCCTCCTGTAGGTTCTCTCTCCAACCCTGTTCCTGGAGAGCTACCCTCCTGTAGGGTTGGAGAGAGAACCTACAGGATGGTAGCTCTCCAGGAACAGGATTGGAGAGAGAACCTACAGGATGGTAGCTCTCCAGGAACAGGGTTGGAGAGAGAACCTACAGGATGGTAGCTCTCCAGGAACAGGGTTGGAGAGAGAACCTACAGGATGGTAGCTCTCCAGGAACAGGGTTGGACAGAGAACCTACAGGATGGTAGCTCTCCAGGAACAGGGTTGTAGTGAAAACCTACAGGATGGTAGCTCTCCAGGAACAGGGTTGGAGTGAAAACCTACAGGATGGTAGCTCTCCAGGAACAGGGTTGGAGAGAGAACCTACAGGATGGTAGCTCTCCAGGAACAGGGTTGGAGAGAGAACCTACAGGATGGTAGCTCTCCAGGAACAGGGTTGTAGTGAAAACCTACAGGATGGTAGCTCTCCAGGAACAGGGTTGGAGTGAAAACCTACAGGATGGTAGCTCTCCAGGAACAGGGTTGGAGAGAGAACCTACAGGATGGTAGCTCTCCAGGAACAGGGTTGGAGAGAGAACCTACAGGATGGTAGCTCTCCAGGAACAGGGTTGTAGTGAAAACCTACAGGATGGTAGCTCTCCAGGAACAGGGTTGGAGTGAAAACCTACAGGATGGTAGCGCTCCAGGAACAGGGTTGGAGAGAGAACCTACAGGATGGTAGCTCTCCAGGAACAGGGTTGGAGAGAGAACCTACAGGAGGGTAGCTCTCCAGGAACAGGGTTGTAGTGAGAACCAGTTTTTGTCACAACCCGGCTCGTGGGAAGTGACAAAGAGCTCTTATAGGACCAGGACACAAATAATAATATAATAATAATCAATCATTTTGCTCTTTATTTAACCATTTTACATATAAAACCTTATTTGTTCATCGGAAATTGTGAATAACTCACCACAGGATAATGAGAAGGGTGTGCTTGAAATAATAATTCTGCAATGTTGGGTTGTATTGGAGAGAGTCTGTCTTAAATCATTTTCCACACAGTCTGTGCCTGTATTTAGTTTTCATGCTAGTGAGGGCAGAGAATCTACTCTCACATAGGTACGTGGTTGCAAAGGGCATCAGTGTCTTAACAGCGCGATTTACCAAGGCAGGATACTCTGAGCGCAGCCCAATCCAGAAATCTGGCAGTGACTTCTGATTAAATCAGATTTTCACAGAACTGCTTGTTGCAATTTCGATGAGGCTCTCTTGTTCAGATATTGTTAAGTGGACTGGAGGCAGGGCAAGGGAAAAGGATAACCAATCTAGTAGTTTGTGCCATCCGTTTTGGGAAAGTACCTGCGTAATTGCGCACCCAACTCACTCAGGTGCTTCCCTATATCACATTTGATATTGTCTGTAAATTTCAGTTCATTTGATCAGTCGTGTGAGAAACATCATCACCCAGACAGGTCAGTCGTGTGAGAAACATCATCACCCAGATAGGTCAGTCGTGTGAGAAACATCATCACCCAGACAGGCCAGTCGTGTGAGAAACATCCTCACCCAGATAGGTCAGTCGTGTGAGAAACATCATCACCCAGACAGGACAGTCGTGTGAGAAACATCATCACCCAGATAGGTCAGTCGTGTGAGAAACATCATCACCCAGACAGGACAGTCTTATGAGAAACGTCATCATGCAAGCGGTCAGACAAGTGAAAATGATGGTCAGTAAAGAAAACTTTAAGCTCGTCTCTCAATTTTTATTTCAATTCTTTGCCCCATGATAACCAGCACACTTCTGAAGTATGTTGTAAAAGTGTTACATTGTCACTGCTCATATCATTGCAGAAAAACACGAGTTCAGCTAGAGCCTCTCGGTGGATGCTGCAGAGTACCCAAGTGTCGTTGGGAACAACTGCTTGCACGCGCGTTCCCACTCCACTATGTCTCCCTCTCATGGCTTTTGCGCCATCAGTACAGATACCAACATGAGCAGCAGCTACGTTTGGCTACCTACGGACCGTTAGTGGAATTCCCGTGAGAGAGTAACAGTTAATTAATGTGATTGGATGTTAATTATTTGACGAGGCTACCTGTATTTGACATTATGTTGTTATTTCACTGAACACTAGATGGTTTAATTTTATTTTTGGCAGTGAAATGAGGCTACTCAGGCGAGAGAGAGAAAAAAAAAATGTACGCATACCCCAGTTTGGGAATACCTGGTGTAGAGGAAGCTGGCCCTAGATCTGTACCTAAGGGAAACCCTGGAGCTTGGAACAACCAAAACACTAGCTTCAAGCTTTCAAACACAGGTTATCAACACCTCCGTTTGAACATTGTAGATGTTATTCATTTAGAGGCTCTTATACAGACTAATTATCAGCGGTGGAAAATGTTTATTCAAACCCAGGGTTTTGCTCATTAATTTTTGGGGTTCCTCTGCAGTCATCCTACTACTCTAAGCAGTTGAAGATTAAGATGGAGGTGAAGAAGAGTCGCCGGCACCCCCTCAGCAAGCCGCCTATGCGCTCTCCGCTGTCCATCGTCAAGCAGGAAATGTCCAGCGATGAAGGTTGGTTCTGAGGGGATAACGTTGTAGCACAGTCTGTATTCTCTCTGTTCTGGTCTAACACACTATTGTGGATTCCTCTGGCTCTTGTGCTACATGCATTGCAGGCCCGATACAGCCGATATCCCGATACAGCCGATATCCCGATACAGCCTATATTCTTGCTTGTATGCGCATTCTGTGTATATCTAGACTGATCTGACGTGTGTGTGTGTGTGTGTGTGTGTGTGTTTGCTCCTTTCTCCCTAATCAGAGCTGTTCTCCCCTTTACCACTGGATGGCCATGTGAAGAAGGCGGGCCACTTGTGGCAGAACCGCACTCCTAACATCCTGGCTGAGAAGAGTTTCAACGCGGCCGTGGCCACCCTGGAACCCTACTGTGCCGTATGCACTCTGTTCTGCCCATACACCCAGGTAGGGTACAAACCATACACCCAGGTAGGGTACAAACCATGGACCCAGGTAGGGTACAAACCATGGACACAGGTAGGGGGTACAAACCATGGACACAGGTAGGGGGTACAAACCATGGACACAGGTAGGGGGTACAAACCATGGACACAGGTAGGGGGTACAAACCATGGACACAAGTAGGGAGTACAAACCATGGACACAGGTAGGGGGTACAAACCATGGACACACGTATGGGGTACAAACCATACAACCAGGTAGGGTACAAACCATGGACACAGGTAGGGGGTACAAACCATGGACACAAGTAGGGGGTACAAACCATGGACACAGGTAGGGGGTACAAACCATGGACACAGGTAGGGGGTACAAACCATACAACCAGGTAGGGTACAAACCATGGACACCGGTAGGGGGTACAAACCATGGACACCGGTAGGGGGTACAAACCATGGACACCGGTAGGGGGTACAAACCATGGACACAGGTAGGGGGGTACAAACCATGGACACAGCTGGGGGGTACTGTATATATTATAACATGTCTCCATGCCACAGTGAACGTTACAATTGGAGAACAGTGGTCTTGGACACAGGGCTGAGTCTGCAGATTACAGAGAGTCATGTTAACCATGCTGCATATGCTAAGTGGGCAACAGATGCATGAACAGAGAGATTGAAAAGTTGGTGTTTTAAGCTGCTAGTTAATACATACTAGTAGACATAGAGGCTTCAGGCCACTAGACCACCAACTTTGACTGCCATCAGTTTTGACTAAGACTTTTGACGGACATGTTTCAGATGAATGTCATTTGTTCAATATAGATTTTGGGGGAAAATGTGACGGCTCTAAACTCCACCCAGTGTAACCTTCCCCTGTTTCATCCAGCCCCGGAAGTTATGTAACCTCCTTCCTCTGTTTCATCCAGCCCCGGAAGTTATGTAACCTCCTTCCCCTGTTTCATCTAGCCCCAGAAGTTATGTAACCTCCTTCCCCTGTTTCATCCAGCCCCGGAAGTTATGTAACCTCCTTCCTCTGTTTCATCCAGCCCCGGAAGTTATGTAACCTCCTTCCTCTGTTTCATCCAGCCCCGGAAGTTATGTAACCTCCTTCCTCTGTTTCATCCAGCCCCGGAAGTTATGTAACCTCCTTCCCCTGTTTCATCCAGCCCCGGAAGTTATGTATTCTCCTTCCTCTGTTTCATCCAGCCCCGGACGTTAAGTAACCTCCTTCCCCTGTTTCATCCAGCCCCGGACGTTAAGTAACCTCCTTCCCCTGTTTCATCCAGCCCCAAACGTTATGTAACCTCCTTCCCCTGTTTCATCCAGCCCCAGAAGTTATGTAACCTCCTTCCCCTGTTTCATCCAGCCCCGGAAGTTATGTAACCTCCTTCCCCTGTTTCATCCAGCCCCGGACGTTAAGTAACTTCCTTCCCCTGTTTCATCCAGCCCCGGACGTTAAGTAACCTCCTTCCCCTGTTTCATCCAGCCCCGGACGTTAAGTAACCTCCTTCCCCTGTTTCATCCAGCCCCGGACGTTAAGTAACCTCCTTCCCCTGTTTCATCCAGCCCCAGACGTTATGTAACCTCCTTCCCCTGTTTCATCCAGCCCCAGAAGTTATGTAACCTCCTTCCCCTGTTTCATCCAGCCCCGGAAGTTATGTAACCTCCTTCCCCTGTTTCATCCAGCCCCGGACGTTAAGTAACCTCCTTCCCCTGTTTCATCCAGCCCCGGAAGTTATGTAACCTCCTTCCCCTGTTTCATCCAGCCCCGGACGTTATGTAACCTCCTTCCCCTGTTTCATCCAGCCCCAGACGTTAAGTAACCTCCTTCCCCTGTTTCATCCAGCCCCAGACGTTAAGTAACCTCCTTCCCCTGTTTCATCCAGCCCCAGAAGTTATGTAACCTCCTTCCCCTGTTTCATCCAGCCCCAGACGATAAGTAACCTCCTTCCCCTGTTTCATCCAGCCCCAGACGTTAAGTAACCTCCTTCCCCTGTTTCATCCAGCCCCGGAAGTTATGTAACCTCCTTCCCCTGTTTCATCCAGCCCCAGACGTTATGTAACCTCCTTCCCCTGTTTCATCCAGCCCCAGACGTTAAGTAACCTCCTTCCCCTGTTTCATCCAGCCCCGGAAGTTATGTAACCTCCTTCCCCTGTTTCATCCAGCCCCAGACGTTAAGTAACCTCCTTCCCCTGTTTCATCCAGCCCCAGACGTTATGTAACCTCCTTCCCCTGTTTCATCCAGCCCCGGAAGTTATGTAACCTCCTTCCCCTGTTTCATCCAGCCCCGGAAGTTATGTAACCTCCTTCCCCTGTTTCATCCAGCCCCAGACGTTAAGTAACCTCCTTCCCCTGTTTCATCCAGCCCCGGAAGTTATGTAACCTCCTTCCCCTGTTTCATCCAGCCCCAGAAGTTATGTAACCTCCTTCCCCTGTTTCATCCAGCCCCAGACGTTATGTAACCTCCTTCCCCTGTTTCATCCAGCCCCGGAAGTTATGTAACCTCCTTCCCCTGTTTCATCCAGCCCCAAAAGTTATGTAACCTCCTTCCCCTGTTTCATCCAGCCCCAGAAGGACTCTCTGTACCTGTCTGACAGCCCCAGTGCCCCCAACCACCCCCACACTCCCGGCTGCGGCAGCCGCACCCACCCGCTGGTCCCAGAGATGTGCTTCAGCGCCGGGCCGGACAACACAGAGCCGCTGCCCTCCAACTCCCACACGGGAGAAGACTGCACCAGCCCGCTGATCTCCTGCTCCTTCTGCAGCCTGCAGGTCCACTCCAGTGAGTAAAAAAAAAGATAGACACATTGATATTGACTGATACAGACAGGCAGGAAGATGGCCGGACGGACAGATAGATGGGTAGAAAGGCAGGCAGTCTGTTTATCAGTCAGTCAAAACCATCGCATTGTCTTCTATAGATCAGTCAGTCAAAACCATCGCATTGTCTTCTATAGATCAGTCAGTCAAAACCATCGCATTGTCTTCTATAGATCAGTCAGTCAAAACCATCGCATTGTCTTCTATAGATCAGTCAGTCAAAACCATCGCATTGTCTTCTATAGATCAGTCAGTCAAAACCATCGCATTGTCTTCTATAGATCAGTCAGTCAAAACCATCGCATTGTCTTCTATAGATCAGTCAGTCAAAACCATCGCATTGTCTTCTATAGATCAGTCAGTCAAAACCATCGCATTGTCTTCTATAGATCAGTCAGTCAAAACCATCGCATTGTCTTCTATAGATCAGTCAGTCAAAACCATCGCATTGTCTTCTATAGATCAGTCAGTCAAAACCATCTTCTATAGATCAGTCAGTCAAAACCATCGCATTGTCTTCTATAGATCAGTCAGTCAAAACCATCGCATTGTCTTCTATAGATCAGTCAGTCCAAACCATCGCATTGTCTTCTATAGATCAGTCAGTCCAAACCATCGCATTGTCTTCTATAGATCAGTCAGTCAAAACCATCGCATTGTCTTCTATAGATCAGTCGGTCAAAACAATCGCATTATCTTCTATAGATCAGTCAGTCAAAACAATCGCATTGTCTTCTATAGATCAGTCAGTCAAAACCATCGCTTTGTCTTCTATAGATCAGTCAGTCAAAACAATCGCATTGTCTTCTATAGATCAGTCAGTCAAAACAATCGCATTGTCTTCTATAGATCAGTCAGTCAAAACCATCGCTTTGTCTTCTATAGATCAGTCAGTCAAAACCGTCTTCTATAGATCAGTCAGTCAAAACCATCGCATTGTCTTCTATAGATCAGTCAGTCAAAACAATCGCATTGTCTTCTATAGATCAGTCAGTCAAAACCATCTTCTATAGATCAGTCAGTCAAAACCATCACATTGTCTTCTATAGATCAGTCGGTCAAAACAATCGCATTGTCTTCTATAGATCAGTCAGTCAAAACCATCGCATTGTCTTCTATAGATCAGTCAGTCAAAACCATCGCATTGTCTTCTATAGATCAGTCAGTCAAAACCATCGCATTGTCTTCTATAGATCAGTCGGTCAAAACAATCGCATTGTCTTCTATAGATCAGTCAGTCAAAACCATCTTCTATAGATCAGTCAGTCAAAACCATCGCATTGTCTTCTATAGATCAGTCAGTCAAAACCATCGCATTATCTTCTATAGATCAGTCAGTCAAAACAATCGCATTGTCTTCTATAGATCAGTCAGTCAAAACCATCGCTTTGTCTTCTATAGATCAGTCAGTCAAAACAATCGCATTGTCTTCTATAGATCAGTCAGTCAAAACAATCGCATTGTCTTCTATAGATCAGTCAGTCAAAACCATCGCTTTGTCTTCTATAGATCAGTCAGTCAAAACCATCTTCTATAGATCAGTCAGTCAAAACCATCGCATTGTCTTCTATAGATCAGTCAGTCAAAACAATCGCATTGTCTTCTATAGATCAGTCAGTCAAAACCATCTTCTATAGATCAGTCAGTCAAAACCATCACATTGTCTTCTATAGATCAGTCGGTCAAAACAATCGCATTGTCTTCTATAGATCAGTCAGTCAAAACCATCGCATTGTCTTCTATAGATCAGTCAGTCAAAACCATCGCATTGTCTTCTATAGATCAGTCAGTCAAAACCATCGCATTGTCTTCTATAGATCAGTCAGTCAAAACCATCGCATTGTCTTCTATAGATCAGTCGGTCAAAACAATCGCATTGTCTTCTATAGATCAGTCAGTCAAAACCATCTTCTATAGATCAGTCAGTCAAAACCATCGCATTGTCTTCTATAGATCAGTCAGTCAAAACCATCGCATTGTCTTCTATAGATCAGTCAGTCAAAACCATCGCATTGTCTTCTATAGATCAGTCAGTCAAAACCATCGCATTGTCTTCTATAGATCAGTCAGTCAAAACCATCGCATTGTCTTCTATAGATCAGTCAGTCAAAACCATCGCATTGTCTTCTATAGATCAGTCAGTCAAAACCATCGCATTGTCTTCTATAGATCAGTCAGTCAAAACCATCGCATTGTCTTCTATAGATCAGTCAGTCAAAACCATCGCATTGTCTTCTATAGATCAGTCAGTCAAAACCATCTTCTATAGATCAGTCAGTCAAAACCATCGCATTGTCTTCTATAGATCAGTCAGTCAAAACCATCGCATTGTCTTCTATAGATCAGTCAGTCCAAACCATCGCATTGTCTTCTATAGATCAGTCAGTCCAAACCATCGCATTGTCTTCTATAGATCAGTCAGTCAAAACCATCGCATTGTCTTCTATAGATCAGTCGGTCAAAACAATCGCATTATCTTCTATAGATCAGTCAGTCAAAACAATCGCATTGTCTTCTATAGATCAGTCAGTCAAAACCATCGCTTTGTCTTCTATAGATCAGTCAGTCAAAACAATCGCATTGTGTTCTATAGATCAGTCAGTCAAAACAATCGCATTGTCTTCTATAGATCAGTCAGTCAAAACCATCGCTTTGTCTTCTATAGATCAGTCAGTCAAAACCGTCTTCTATAGATCAGTCAGTCAAAACCATCGCATTGTCTTCTATAGATCAGTCAGTCAAAACCATCGCATTGTCTTCTATAGATCAGTCGGTCAAAACAATCGCATTGTCTTCTATAGATCAGTCAGTCAAAACCATCGCTTTGTCTTCTATAGATCAGTCAGTCAAAACCATCTTCTATAGATCAGTCAGTCAAAACCATCACATTGTCTTCTATTGATCAGTCAGTCAAAACCATTGCATTGTCTTCTATAGATCAGTCAGTCAAAACCATTTTCTATTGATCAGCAACAGCCAGACAAAATAACATGTTTACTTTAGTCAACTACTAGCCAGACAATTTGTATTTTATTTTATTTCACCTTTATTTAACCAGGTAGGCAAGTTGAGAACAAGTTCTCATTTACATGGCCAAGATAAGGCAAAGCAGTTCGACACATACAACAACATAGAGTTACTCATGGAGTAAAACAAACATACAGTATAAACAAGTCTATATACGATGTGAGCAAATGAGGTGAGATAAGGGAGGTAAAGGCAAAAAAAGGCCATGGTGGCAAAGTAAATACAATATAGCAAGTAAAACACTGGAATGGTAGATTTGCAGTGGAAGAATGTGCAAAGTAGAAATAAAAATAATGGGGTGCAAAGGAGCAAAATAAATAAATAAACATTCTACAATAACATTCTATATTTCCAATCAGGCCCTCACCAAACAAACAAATCAGTTCCAGGCAGCCGGTCTGTACCAGCCAGTCAATACCAGTCAGTCAGGTCTCCCTCCATGTTTACCTAAGAGGATATTTACTGTGTTTTGTTCTCCCGCCTGGTTTTTATTCACAAAGCTAATGGTCTGTAGTGTTTGCACGGCGTATTTATCTAAATTCCCATTATGTATTTGCACCCCCTTGGGCCCGAAGCGGGGATCTTTCTCTCCACAAGGATCAAAATGCCAATAAAATTGTTCTAGCTAATTTACTGCCGCTCACCCTGAACCTCCCAGGATTGTTGTGCTGATGTCCCCCAAAACTGTTCCCTTGCCGAAAAAGAGGTAAATGAAGTTGTTTTGTGCCTCTTTCTCTACTCGCCCAGCCTAGGCTGCATAGCCAACTAGGCTAGCCTCTGTATTCAATGAGTCTGCGGCGAAGGACATACTGTTCAACCTGGACCAGGCCCAAATCCCCGACACTCGAAAAAGGAAGAGTCGGCATTAAAAGCCAGCGTGCGGGGATACCTGACGAGACTACGAGGGCGAGTGGATCAACCGCTTCTACCCTCCGTTCTATTGGCAAACATGCAATCACTGGAAAATAAACTGGACGAGCGCCGTTTGAGACTATCCTATCAGCGATGTCTGAAGAACCAGCTATTCATATCATATCCTATGTTTCTACGAGTCTTGTCTGAACAAGGACGTGGAAAATATAAATCTAGCTGTTTATTTCTATACATGAACAGAACGGCAGTGTCTTTAGTTAACAGCTGGTGCACAATCTATATATTAAGGAAGTCTCAAGGTTCTGCTCGCCCGAGTTAGAATACCTCATGATAAGCTGTAGACCATACTATTTACCAAGGATGTATTTAGATTTTTCGTAGCTGTCTACTTACCACCACAAACTGATGCTGGCACTAAGACCACACTCAACGAGCTGAATAAGGCCATAAGCTAGCAAGAAAATGCTTATCCAGAGGCTGCACTCCTAGTGGCCGGTGATTTTAATTCAGGAAAACTGAAATCCATTTTTATTTCATTTCTACCAACATATCACCTGTGCAACCAGAGGCAAAACAAAATAACTACAATTCACCTTTACTCCACACAGACACTCATACAAAGCTCTCCCTCGCCCTCCATTTGGCAAATCTGACCATAACTCTATCCTCCTGATTCCTGCTTACAAGCAAAAACTCAAGCAGGAAGTACTAGTGACGCACTCAATATGGAAGTAGTCAGATGAAGCGGACACTAAGCTACAGGTCTGTTTTGCTACACAGACTGGAATATCTTCCGGGAATCATCTGATGGCATCAAAGTTTAACAAATCAGTCACCAGCTTCATTAATAAGCGCATCGATGACGTCGTCCCCACAGTGACCATACGTACATATCCCAACCAGAAGCCATGGATTACAGGCAACATCAAAACTGAGCTAAAGGCTCGAGCTGCCACTTTCAAGGAGCGGGATACTAATCAAGACGCAGAAATCCTGCTATGCCGTCCGACGAACCATCAAACAGGCAAAGCTTCAATACAGGACTAAGATCAAATCCTACTGACGAGCATCAGAGCCTGTGTAACAAGCATTTCGCTACACTCGCATTAACATCTGCTAACCATGTGTATGTGACAAATAAAATTTGATTTGATTTGTGTAGATATGGCAGGGCTTGCAAACTATTACGGATTACAAAGGGAAACCCAGCCGAGAGCTGCCCAGTAACGCGAGCCTATCACATTCTATGTTCGCTTTGAGGCAAGCAACAGTGAACCATGCAGGAGAACAGCTAGACTGCCGAACAGCTACTACCCCCAAGTCAATAGACTGCCGAACAGCTTCCACCCCCAAGTCAATAGACTGCCGAACAGCTTCCACCCCCAAGCGGTGAGACTGCCGAACAGCTTCCACCCCCAAGCGGTGAGACTGCCAAACAGTCTTATAATCAAATATCTACTATATATATATATATATATATATATATACACACACACACACACACACACACACACACACACACACACACACACACACACACACAAGCGCTACACTGACACTCCAACGCAAACATTACATACGCTCACACACAAAACACACACATGCATATTGACGCCACACACTCACATATAGACACTTTCACACTGCTTCTACTTTATTATCTCTCCTGATTGCCCGGTGTCGTGTCTTTACTATCATTAAACTGAAGACTTCGTTTTATTAAAGTTTCTCTGTAATTAGTTACTCGATTTAAACTGAATAATCATGTAACTGTAATTAACTAGGAAGTTGGGGCACCAAGGAAAGGAAAGATTACAAAGTTACAATTTCCCAATATAACCTATAAGTCTTCTGATTAAGGATTTATTTATTTTACCTCACGTTAGTTTCATTCCAAACGTCGTAAATTGTTGGTTATCTGTACGAACCCAGTCTTCACTATGAGTCATCCATACATCAATTGTCTTAAATCATTTATTTATTACTAACTAAGTAATTCACAGAAATGCATAAACAAACAAACATGGTAAATGTGGTTGCATGAAATGATAATGTGCCCTAGTGGGCTGAACCGGCATGGCGGCTTGTTAGACAAAGGGGAAATGGGGGTCAACTAAGAAGTCACTACAGAGTGATAATTATAACAATTAAAATGCTCATCCTTTACACATGAACGCTCACTCATTCGGGAACAATTGCAATCAATATATATATTTACGCTCAGTGTGTCGTCTTGATCGCTGGTGAAAAGTCTTTCTTTTGTAGAATTGTCCGTCTCTCCCTCTCTCTCTCTGTCTTGGTTAGAGGGGATAGTTCAAAGTGACATTCATTATAGAATGGATGTTTCGGCGGTTGTCGTTCTTTGCGTTCAATGATACCGAATTCCTACCGGCAGACTAGTAATCAATATCAAAGACTTGTTCTTATTCTGTCGGTATCGATAGTCTAAGAGTTTAACCACGTGGTATAGTGAAAAGATTCAGCAATGGTCTGCAAACTTTGTACTCCTGTGATTGAGAGAAACATGGTCTACTGATAATTTCTCAAAGTTGGGTTTTATTCGGAATTGCAGAAAAGGGGCTGTCCCAGGATGCCTGACCCTAACTGGGCTCAGGGACGGTCCTCTGATTTAGTTCAAATCAAAAGGGAATTGTATTTTTCTTCATTAAACAGTCCACAATCATATTACCCAATTATACGAACAGTATCATATTCACTCATTCATCTTATACAACAATTAGATGTAAACCTCATATCTGAGGCTATTATATAAACAGCGTTATGGTAATGTGGCCGCACCGTCTCTCTTGAGCTTCCCAAGTTGTGAAAACGCACCAGTTCGTAGCTGGATTCTTCACCGATCTTTTACACTTTCTCTGGAACATGAAATTTGTTCATACCTCGAGTTCTGTGAGGTGGAAGCAATTCCTTTGTGCACCATGAAAATGTCAATCTCTATACTGTGTGACCATGAGGCAAGGTTTTCCTTAGGAATTTACGACCTCACTCTGCCCACAGCAGTCTGGTTGTAGAAGCAGAGAGCAGGGGATGGTGCTCGCTGTACTCAAAGAGGGCAACGTCATGACACCGGTCACTTTGACCCTTCATGTACATGTTACCTCAACTACACTACCTTGTACCATTGCACATTGACTCGGTACTGGTACTCGTTGTGTATAAAGCCTCGTTATTGTTATTTTATTGTGTAACTATTTATACATCTTTAGCAAATGTGTTACTTTTTACCTCTGCGTTGTTGGGAAAGGGCTTGTGAGGAAGCATGTCACGGTAAAGTCCACACATGTATTAGCTTGCGACACATGGGGAGAGGTTGTTTACTGCAGAACGGTCTTGGAAAACTTTGTATTAGAGCTACGTGACATTTTTATTTTCATTTAACCAGGACATCAATTGTGAATATTGGCTGCAAAACCTGGCTGCAACCAACATAATCAATATCATAGACAGTGTATTTGTTGAGTTCCATAGTACTGTCCACTGTACAACTCATTTGCTGATTTTAACCCTCCAAAAATCTAATTCTTCTTTGACCATGATAAATATGGCTTACAGCCAACAAATTACTCCAAATTGGACTGTTTTCCCACCTTTGGTTGGATTTAATTACAGTACGATCTTACCATGTGCACACAAACACCTCCCCAGCAGCTGTCTGACCCATTTCGGCTGGCCCCGTGCCGGGGCTACGTTCGGCCCTCACCAGCTGCAGAGGTCAGGTGGAGACCAACTCACCAAGGCCTTTATCACAACACATCTCTTTGTACCCCAGGTCCCTTGAGGACCTGCAGAAATCAAGAGGGCCAGGAAGACAGGGCTGTAGAGTGCCAGAACAAAATCCTCTCTTCTCACCCCCCGCCCCCACTCTCCTCTCACCCCTCCCACTCTCTCCTCTCACCCCTCCCACTCTCTCCTCTCACCCCTCCCACTCTCTCCTCTCACCCCTCCCACTCTCTTCTCTTGCCCCCCCCCCACTCTCTCCTCTCACCCCCTCCACTCTCTCCTCTCACCCCCCCACTCTCTCCTCTCTTCCCGGGTTATTAGTGGGTGTGGAAGGATGTGCGTAGTTGATGTAAATGCTGAGGTAAAATGCTATGAAATAAATCATATATTTTGGTGCCTAATAAGGGACTACTGCAGAACAACCAATGGCTCAGTAGATTCAGTACCACTAAGTGTAGAAGGCAGACCAGAAGATTCATTTAATCTGTTGATTTATTTTCTCTTGTTCGTAACTGACTTGCATAGTTAAAAAGTAACATTCTCTCTCTCTTTTCTCTCTTTCTCTCTTTTCTCTCGCTCGCTCTATTCTCTCTCGCTTGCTCTTTTCTCTCTCGCTCGCTCTTTTCTCTCTTTCCTCTCTCTTTCCTCTCTCTCTCCCCAGGTTGTTATGGTGTTAGTCTGGACACGGTACACAATCAGTCCTGGATGTGTTCGCGATGTACAGCGCTCGCCTGGACAGCGGTGAGTCCCTCACTCAACACAATGCCTTCACCTGAAACAAGTTCCTACAGACTGAAACCGCTGGGCTTTCTCTATTGACCATCTATAACGTTTTGGAAACGTATATGTAGGAACATCGGTCACCCTGAAATAGCACGTCCTTTCGTCTGTGATTGGTCAACAGTAGAGACCTTCCCTTAAAAACAAGGAAAATAGTACCGTTTGTCAATTTTGAGACGCTGTAGCCAGTACACACTTCCTTAGAATAGTCCGAATGAATCCAAAATAACTCAAGTCTGTCATTAATTTTGACGTTTTGGCTGAGGATATCTTAAGTCGCACATTTTGTGAATCCCCTCGGGCCCACTGCCTACCCACATCCTGACCTCTGTGTTTGTGTTCTCACAGGACTGCTGTCTGTGTAACCTACGGGGAGGGGCGCTGAAGATGACCACAGACAACCGGTCAGTGGCCTTTCCTACCTTAATACCACTGGAATACTGCTGTGTTACTTTAAAATGCATTACTTATGACATTCACTGTGTGTAGTGTTGTCACCTTACCAGTATCATAGTGTGTAGCTCAGAAAGAAACACGGGACTCTGGGCAACACTGGGACTATTTCCAAGACCCCCCCCCCCCCCCCCCCCCCCCAAAAAAAATATCTTCTATCATCGTCATAGCCCTACTTGATACTGGCATCGTGACCCCAGGTGTTGTGAACAGTCGATTTGTGTGTCCTCTCCTCTCTACCAGGTGGGTCCATGTGATTTGTGCCATCGCCGTGGCGGAGGCTCGCTTCGTCAACGCCATCGCAAGGGAGCCGGTGGACATCAGCGCCATCCCCGATAGCAGGAAGAGTCTGGTGAGTGGAGAGGGAGGGAGCCAAACTCACTGGGTCATGTTAATTACATACCAAACAGTAGACAAAATAACTAATACTGAGGGGACTACCTGGAGTTGTCCAATAAGAAACACACTTTTTTTGTGTGTGTGAATCCCTTTAACATGTTTTAACATGTTTTCCCTAATGAACAGCGCCCTGGTCCATTTATTTTTGTGTGTTGTGTTTTATATTGTCGATGCGTTAACACAGTCATTTCAGACAGACACACAACCTTTTGACCTCCCTTGTATTGAGGAGCCTCAATACAGGAGGCTGGATTGGCTAGGATTAGGCCTATGCGCCCCCTAACATGCTCCTAAACTGTAACTACTCTCCCTGGTCTCACACTCTTTCCATCACATGCTTACCTCTCTTCTGCCACTCCCATATCTCATTCTCACTCCTCTTTCTCTCTCACTGTCTCACTTTCCTTGGCCACTTCTCGCTCTCTCTCGCTATGACACATTCAATTTGTTTTTTAAGGGTGTAGAATACCCTCAGTGCATCTCTCTCAGTTCATTCACGGACTCGTTTAGGTATCCAGTTGAGTTTATTTTTAAACCTAAGTAATTGTAGCGTGTGCAGTACTCTATATATTTTGTACCAATTGAGAACTTTGGTCTAATTCCCTGAGATCTGGATCTTCTCTGGAAAATCATTGTTTTAGTCTTTTTGGGGTTTACGGCCAGGGCCCAGGTCTGGCAGTACTGCTCTAGCAGGTCCAGGCTCTGCTGTGGGTGACAGCAAGCACAGGTTATCTGTGAAGAGCAGACATTTAACCTCTGAATTGTGAAGACTAACACCAGGGGCTGAGGATTTTTCTAGAATAGTGGCCAATTAGTTGATGTAAATATTGAAGAGTGCAGGGCTCAGATTGCAACCCTGACAAAGACAGATTATTTCACTTACAATTCACTATGTCACAATGGGTCAGAAGTTTACATACACTAAGTTGACTGTGCCTTTAAACAGCTTGGAAAGTTCCAGAAAATAATGTCATGGCTTTAGAAGCTTAGGCTAATTGACATCATTTGAGTCAATTGGAGGTGTCCCTGTGGAGGTATTTCAAGGTCTACCTTCAAACTCAGTGCCTCTTCGCTTACATCAATGGGAAAATCTAAATTCAAAAATAAAAATAAATAAAAAAAAGTCTAGTTTATCCTTGGGAACAATTTCCAAACGCCCGAAGGTACCACGTTCGTCTGTACAAACAATAGTACACAAGTATAAACACCATGGGACCACGCACCTGTCATACCACTCAGGACGGAGATGCATTCTGTCTCCTAGAGATGAACGTACTCTGATGGGAAAAGTGCAAATCAATCCCAGAACAACAGCAAAGGACCTTGTGAAGATGCTGGAGGAAACAGGTACAAAAGTATCTATATCCACAGTAAAAGGAGTCCTATATTGACGTAACCTGAAAGGTTGTTCAGCAAGGAAGAAGCCACTGCTCCAAAACCGCCATAATAAAGCCAGACTACGGTTTGCAACTGCACATGGGGACAAAGATAATACTTTTTGGAGAAATGTCCTCTGGTCTGATGAAACAAAAATAGAACTGTTTGGCCATAATGACCATCGTCATGTTTGGAGGAAAAGGGGGGACGCTCGCAAGCCGAAGAACACCATTCCAACCGTGAAGCATGGGGGTGGCAGCATCATGTTTGTGGAGTGCTTTGCTGCAGGTTGGACTGGTGCACTTCACAAAATAGATGGCCTTATGAGGATGGATAATTATGTGGATATATTGAAGCAACATCTCAAGACATCAGTCAGGAAGTTTAAGCTTGGTCGCAAATGCGTCTTCCGAATAGACAATGACCCCAAGCATACTTCCAAAGTTGTGGCAAAATGGCTTAAGGACAACAAAGTCAAGGTATTGGAGTGGCCATCACGAAGCCCTGACCTCAATCCTATGGAAAATATGTGGGCGAGCAAGGAGGCCTCCAAACCTGACTCGGTTACACCAGCTCTGTCAGGAGGAATGGGCCAAAATTCACCCAACTTATTGTGGGAAGCTTGTGGAAGGCTACCCAAAACATTTGACCCAAGTTAAACAATTTAAAGGCAATGCTACCAAATACTAATTGAGTGTATGTAAACTTCTGACCCACTGGGAATGTGATGAAATAAATAAAAGCTGAAATAAATCATTCTCTCTACTATTATTCTGACATTTCACATTCTTAAAATAAAGTGGTGATCCTAACTGACATAAAAACAGGGAATTTTTACTAGGATTAAATGTCAGGAATTGTGAAAAACTGAGTTTAAACATATTTGGCTACGGTGTATGTAAACTTCCGACTATATGATCGGTCGTGCGATGTTTTGATATAAATCCAATTTGACTTTTACTCAAGACATGGTGTTTTTAAAAAACATTTTAGAACTCTTACATTTATAATACCACTATAATACTTTCCAGGTTACTGTTTACACAAATGCCTCTAATTGTTAGGGTAAAATGTATCTCCGTTCTTAAGGAATGGGGTTATGTGTCCTTGATGTCAAGGACGTAACCTAAACCCAGTATCAAATGAAACCATTTTAATATAGACAATTGACATTTCGCTCTAGTGAATTCGAGCATGTCATTTAGGATGCCGTCACGCCTGAAGTTTCGTATTGAGCTCCTGGTGAGGAATTGAGGAGTCCAATGGATTTTGATTGTCCTTTATTGCTCCATTCAACTTCTCATGAATTTGGCTTTGTTCTGCGTTTGCATCAATTTGAATGGTGTTGTAGTGTGTTTTAAAATGGGCTGTCCATATGTCACCATTTTGTATCGCTAATTCCTCTAGTTTAGATTTGTATTTATTTACATTTTGCCAGAAGTTGTTTGTGTTTATGGACTCCTCAGTTAGTCAGCTGCTTGCTGTGTCAGCTGCTTGACTTTATTTGTTCTGAGTGTGCCTCTTCTCTCTCTCCTTTCTCCTTCTTGGTCTCTTCTCGCTTTCTCATTCTCCGTCTCTTGCTCTCTCACGTTCTCTCTCGCGCTTATTCTCTCTCGCTCGTTCTCTCGTCTGTCTGCCTCTCTGTCCTCTCTCTCACTCCGTTTTCTACCCTCCATCTGTTCTGTCCCTCTCCTCCTCCTGGATGGATTGTGTGTTTGCGGTCCGAGGAGCAGGAGGACTATGGTGAATAATAGATGCAAAACTGTCTGAATAATCAGGAGTAATTTCTCACTGCGCTAAATGATCTGCATTGATCCTGCTGGCAGGAGGCAATTTCCCATGGCTGCCGCGCTGCTGAACAAACTGCTTTCTTCCTTACTTTTATCCATCCCTCGCTTAATCCAAATCGACTTCACAGTCAATTGCACAGCCTTTGCAGTGGCATTGTCACAAATCTACAAGTAATGTTGTAATCTATGAAAGGAAGTGAGGATTGTCTTTTGAATAATTTACATCCACCCGCTGTCAAAGCCACGTTTCCGAAGGCTGTGAAAAACCGTCCCACCCTCTTAATGATTGGATGACTGGGCCTGTCTCTGTGGTACATGTTTTGTCCTAACCCGTTGATATTTGCTTGTATTCAGAAAAGTGTTTCAGTCTGGCTTCCTTTTTGAAAGTTCTGGGATAAATGGAAGGGTTTAAACTAATTGGAACGCAGCACAAACCCTCCTAAGAACACCACGGTACCTTTTTTGTTTTTCCTCTCAAGTAAAATAGTCACTATATATCCCAAGTCGAATGGGACACTTTGCGTCGATTCATTCATTAGTGCAGAGACTGGTGAGCACTTCTACTCCATATTATACTCCTTAGCTACAAAAAACTTTCTAGAATGTTTGGCCCCAACCCTAACATTTTTGAGAATTCTGTCTGCCGCATTTGTTTTAATTGTTTATAAAGTTTACTTTACAATTGAAACATAAAAACTCTGAGGAAGGGATGGCTTTACCACAGCCGGCAATGTCTGAGGGGAAAAAAGGGGGGAAATTAGCAAACAAACAGATAAATGTTTGAAGTCCAAAATCCCCCCCCCCACGTGCTACCCTTTGGTTCGTTCCGTCTGTGGAGTCCATCTCGTGATTCTGGCCCGTGGAAGATTAAATCGGGAGACTGTGGGGCCGCTGATATACCTCAGAGCCAGGGCCCTATGGAGGGCTTTGAGGCGGGGACACCTGCAGCAAGGGGTTGAAAGGAAAGAAAAGGAGGGATGGTGAGAAATAGAGAGGGGAGTTAGAAAAATCAAATTGAAAGTGAAGGAGAGGTGGGCAGAAGGAAGATTAAAACAACTGAAGGACCGACAGAGAATGAGATGGATTGATGCAGAGGGAGCAACGCCACTGCTAATTCATATAGGGGAAACACTGCAACGAGTAAACTGTGTTCATACTGTATCAAATATCTCAATCAAAGTTAACCAAGCTTTTAGCTGCTGATTTTAAAAAACTTACTCCTGAAATGTTAGTTTTTTTCCTCTGACAATAGTGTATAGAAAGGTTATATTGCATTTAGACACAGACAAATTGAATGTGTTGATTCTACCACACCTCTCTGGTGTTGCAGAAGTGTGTATACTGCCACAAGAACACCAAGCAGATGTGCGGGGCGTGTATCCAGTGTTCCCAGGACAACTGCTCCACCTCCTTCCACGTCACCTGCGCCCACATCGCCGGTGTGCTCATGAAGCCAGCCGATTGGCCTTACGTGGTGTCTGTCACCTGCCACAAGCATAAGAAGACCAATCACAAGGTACAGTAGGGGCACAACATTGTATAATGTTCAGGTATTCATAGGTTATGCAGAACATGCATGCTTCTCTGGCATGTAGAATGAAAGATTCTGTCTATTCGCCACATTTCTACATGCAACGTTAAACAGCAGCAAAATAATCACCTGTATAATAATGATGTATGATGTCAAGAAAAGTATAAGCTGCACTGTTAAGGTGTTTAAGGTGTACGATTTTCTGATGAAGCCGTCTATCTATGCAATGGACAGGGGTCTGTACTATGTACAGTGCATTTGGGAAGTATTCAGACCCTTCTCCACATGTTGTTACGTTACAGCCTTATTCTAAAATGGATTAAATGGATTTTCTTCCTCATCGATTTACACACAACAACCCATATTGTTGACGGTGAAAAGCGTTTTTTTTTTTTTTAGAAATGTTTGCAATTGATTTTTGTTTTAAATCCCTTATTTACATTTCTACAACTTGGAGTCCAATTGTGTTAAATTCAATTGCTTGGACAAGATTTGAAAAGGCGCACACCTGTCTATATAAGACAGCAGGAGAGTGGAAAGGCAGTTTGCCAGTTACAGCAGCGCCTCCCCTGAACAATAACAAAGAGGTAGGTGAGAAGCCTGACCGCGGAGACGGGGGTGAGAAGGTGATGAAGCGTACTTCATGAGCTGTAACCAAAAAACTACTGCCATTTGGAAAGCTTGAGGTGAGGGAGAAAGTGTGGTGGAACAAGCATTGTTAGCTTTGCTAAATATCTTGCTAGCTGGAATGAATTCTCCGTTAGCCAGAGAAATGTTGAGCAACAGCCAAATTAACTGATGAAATAATTGAGGTTATGGTGTGAAAATTAGCTGGCTAATAAAGTCAGACAAACATCTTGGCAGCAATCCACCAATCAGGCCTTTATGGTAGAGTGGCCAGATGGAAGCCACTCCTCAGTAAAAGGCACATGACAGCCCGCTTGGAGTCTGCCAAAAGGCAACTGAAAGACTCAGACCATGAGAAACAAGATTCTCTGGTCTGATGAAACCAAGATTGAACTCTTTGGCCTGAATGCCAAGCGTCACGTCTGGAGGAAACCTGGCACCATGTTGGTGGCTAGGACTGTGGCGGTCGCGAAATATCGTCAGCCGGTGATTGTCAAGCAAATTGCTGTCGGTCTCACGGTAATTGACCGTTAATTAACAAACACATTTAGCATCGCCTGGCTTCCAGCAAGCCACTGATGCAGACCTTTTGGAACGCCTACATTTTAAAACGTCTAATGAATCCATGTAATATAGCCTACACCTTCACAATGAATCCATGTAATATAGCCTACACCTTCACAATGAATCCATGTAATATAGCCTACACCTTCACAATGAATCCATGTAATATAGCCTACACCTTCACAGTAAATCCATGTAATATAGCCTACACCATCACAATGAATCCATGTAATATAGCCTACACCTTCACAATGAATCCATGTAATATAGCCTACACCTTCACAATGAATCCATGTAATATAGCCTACACCTTCACAATGAATCCATGTAATATAGCCTACACCTTCACAATGAATCCATGTAATATAGCCTACACCATCACAATGAATCCATGTAATATAGCCTACACCATCACAATGAATCCATGTAATATAGCCTACACCTTCACAATGAATCCATGTAATATAGCCTACACCATCACAATGAATCCATGTAATATAGCCTACACCTTCACAATGAATCCATGTAATATACCCTACACCTTCACAATGAATCCATGTAATATAGCCTACACCTTCACAATGAATCCATGTAATATAGCCTACACCTTCACAATGAATCCATGTAATATAGCCTACACCATCACAATGAATCCATGTAATATAGCCTACATCATCACAATTAATCCATGTAATATAGCCTACACCATCACAATGAATCCATGTAATATAGCCTACACCATCACAATGAATCCATGTAATATAGCCTACACCATCACAATGAATCCATGTAATATAGCCTACACCATCACAATGAATCCATGTAATATAGCCTACACCATCACAATGAATCCATGTAATATAGCCTACACCATCACAATGAATCCATGTAATATAGCCTACACCTTCACAATGAATCCATGTAATATAGCCTACACCATCACAATGAATCCATGTAATATAGTCTACACCATCACAATGAATCCATGTAATATAGCCTACACCATCACAATGAATCCATGTAATATAGCCTACACCTTCACAGTAAATCCATGTAATATAGCCTACACCATCACAATTAATCCATGTAATATAGCCTACACCTTCACAATGAATCCATGTAATATAGCCTACACCATCACAATGAATCCATGTAATATAGCCTACACCATCACAATTAATCCATGTAATATAGCCTACACCATCACAATGAATCCATGTAATATAGCCTACACCATCACAATGAATCCATGTAATATAGCCTACACCATCACAATGAATCCATGTAATATAGCCTACACCTTCACAATGAATCCATGTAATATAGCCTACACCATCACAATGAATCCATGTAATATAGCCTACACCATCACAATTAATCCATGTAATATAGCCTACACCTTCACAGTAAATCCATGTAATATAGCCTACACCTTCACAATGAATCCATGTAATATAGCCTACACCTTCACAATGAATCCATGTAATATAGCCTACACCATCACAATTAATCCATGTAATATAGCCTACACCTTCACAGTAAATCCATGTAATATAGCCTACACCTTCACAATGAATCCATGTAATATAGCCTACACCATCACAATGAATCCATGTAATATAGCCTACACCATCACAATGAATCCATGTAATATAGCCTACACCATCACAATGAATCCATGTAATATAGCCTACACCATCACAATGAATCCATGTAATATAGCCTACACCTTCACAATGAATCCATGTAATATAGCCTACACCTTCACAATGAATCCATGTAATATAGCCTACACCTTCACAATGAATCCATGTAATATAGCCTACACCTTCACAATGAATCCATGTAATATAGCCTACACCATCACAATGAATCCATGTAATATAGCCTACACCATCACAATGAATCCATGTAATATAGCCTACACCATCACAATGAATCCATGTAATATAGCCTACACCTTCACAATGAATCCATGTAATATAGCCTACACCTTCACAATGAATCCATGTAATATAGCCTACACCATCACAATGAATCCATGTAATATAGCCTACACCATCACAATGAATCCATGTAATATAGCCTACACCATCACAATGAATCCATGTAATATAGCCTACACCTTCACAATGAATCCATGTAATATAGCCTACACCATCACAATGAATCCATGTAATATAGCCTACACCATCACAATGAATCCATGTAATATAGCCTACACCATCACAATGAATCCATGTAATATAGCCTACACCTTCACAATGAATCCATGTAATATAGCCTACACCATCACAATGAATCCATGTAATATAGCCTACACCATCACAATGAATCCATGTAATATAGCCTACACCTTCACAGTAAATCCATGTAATATAGCCTACACCATCACAATGAATCCATTTAATATAGCCTACACCTTCACAATGAATCCATGTAATATAGCCTACACCTTCACAATGAATCCATGTAATATAGCCTACACCTTCACAATGAATCCATGTAATATAGCCTACACCTTCACAATGAATCCATGTAATATAGCCTACACCATCACAATGAATCCATGTAATATAGCCTACACCATCACAATGAATCCATGTAATATAGCCTACACCATCACAATGAATCCATGTAATATAGCCTACACCATCACAATGAATCCATGTAATATAGCCTACACCTTCACAATGAATCCATGTAATATAGCCTACACCTTCACAATGAATCCATGTAATATAGCCTACACCATCACAATGAATCCATGTAATATAGCCTACACCTTCACAATGAATCCATGTAATATAGCCTACACCTTCACAATGAGTCCATGTAATATAGCCTACACCATCACAATGAATCCATGTAATATAGCCTACACCATCACAATGAATCCATGTAATATAGCCTACACCATCACAATGAATCCATGTAATATAGCCTACACCATCACAATGAATCCATGTAATATAGCCTACACCATCACAATGAATCCATGTAATATAGCCTACACCATCACAATGAATCCATGTAATATAGCCTACACCATCACAATGAATCCATGTAATATAGCCTACACCATCACAATGAATCCATGTAATATAGCCTACACCTTCACAATGAATCCATGTAATATAGCCTACACCATCACAATGAATCCATGTAATATAGCCTACACCTTCACAATGAATCCATGTAATATAGCCTACACCTTCACAATGAATCCATGTAATATAGCCTACACCATCACAATGAATCCATGTAATATAGCCTACACCATCACAATGAATCCATGTAATATAGCCTACACCATCACAATGAATCCATGTAATATAGCCTACACCATCACAATGAATCCATGTAATATAGCCTACACCATCACAATGAATCCATGTAATATAGCCTACACCTTCACAATGAATCCATGTAATATAGCCTACACCATCACAATGAATCCATGTAATATAGCCTACACCATCACAATGAATCCATGTAATATAGCCTACACCATCACAATGAATCCATGTAATATAGCCTACACCATCACAATGAATCCATGTAATATAGCCCACACCATCACAATGAATCCATGTAATATAGCCTACACCATCACAATGAATCCATGTAATATAGCCTACACCATCACAATGAATCCATGTAATATAGCCTACACCTTCACAATGAATCCATGTAATATAGCCTACACCATCACAATGAATCCATGTAATATAGCCTACACCATCACAATGAATCCATGTAATATAGCCTACACCTTCACAATGAATCCATGTAATATAGCCTACACCATCACAATGAATCCATGTAATATAGCCTACACCATCACAATGAATCCATGTAATATAGCCTACACCTTCACAATGAATCCATGTAATATAGCCTACACCATCACAATGAATCCATGTAATATAGCCTACACCATCACAATGAATCCATGTAATATAGCCTACACCTTCACAATGAATCCATGTAATATAGCCTACACCTTCACAATGAATCCATGTAATATAGCCTACACCTTCACAATGAATCCATGTAATATAGCCTACACCATCACAATGAATCCATGTAATATAGCCTACACCATCACAATGAATCCATGTAATATAGCCAAATCAAATCAAATCAAATTTTATTTGTCACATACACATGGTTAGCAGATGTTAATGCGAGTGTAGCGAAATGCTTGTGCTTCTAGTTCCGACAATGCAGTAATAACAAGTAATCTAACTAACAATTCCAAAACTACTGTCTTGTACACAGTGTAAGGGGATAAAGAATATGTACATAAGGATATATGAATGAGTGATGGTACAGAGCAGCATAGGCAAGATACAGTAGATGGTATCGGGTACAGTATGTACAAATGAGATGAGTATGTAAACAAAGTGGCATAGTATAGTATAAAGTGGCTAGTGATACATGTATTACATAAGGATACCGTCGATGATATAGAGTACAGTATATACGTATACATATGAGATGAATAATGTAGGGTAAGTAACATTTATATAAGGTAGCATTGTTTAAAGTGGCTAGTGATATATTTACATCATTTCCCATCAATTCCCATTATTAAAGTGGCTGGAGTTGAGTCAGTGTCAGTGTGTTGGCAGCAGCCACTCAGTGTTAGTGGTGGCTGTTTAACAGTCTGATGGCCTTGAGATAGAAGCTGTTTTTCAGTCTCTCGGTCCCAGCTTTGATGCACCTGTACTGACCTCGCCTTCTGGATGATAGCGGGGTGAACAGGCAGTGGCTCGGGTGGTTGATGTCCTTGATGATCTTTATGGCCTTCCTGTGACATCGGGTGGTGTAGGTGTCCTGGAGGGCAGGTAGTTTGCCCCCGGTGATGCGTTGTGCAGACCTCACTACCCTCTGGAGAGCCTTACGGTTGAGGGCGGTGCAGTTGCCATACCAGGCGGTGATACAGCCCGCCAGGATGCTCTCGATTGTGCATCTGTAGAAGTTTGTGAGTGCTTTTGGTGACAAGCCAAATTTCTTCAGCCTCCTGAGGTTGAAGAGGCGCTGCTGCGCCTTCTTCACGATGCTGTCTGTGTGAGTGGACCAATTCAGTTTGTCTGTGATGTGTATGCCGAGGAACTTAAAACTTGCTACCCTCTCCACTACTGTTCCATCGATGTGGATAGGGGGGTGTTCCCTCTGCTGTTTCCTGAAGTCCACAATCATCTCCTTAGTTTTGTTGACGTTGAGTGTGAGGTTGTTTTCCTGACACCACACTCCGAGGGCCCTCACCTCCTCCCTGTAGGCCGTCTCATCGTTGTTGGTAATCAAGCCTACCACTGTTGTGTCGTCCGCAAACTTGATGATTGAGTTGGAGGCGTGCGTGGCCACGCAGTCGTGGGTGAACAGGGAGTACAGGAGAGGGCTCAGAACGCAACCTTGTGGGGCCCCAGTGTTGAGGATCAGCGGGGAGGAGATGTTGTTGCCTACCCTCACCACCTGGGGGCGGCCCGTCAGGAAGTCCAGTACCCAGTTGCACAGGGCGGGGTCGAGACCCAGGGTCTCGAGCTTGATGACGAGCTTGGAGGGTACTATGGTGTTGAATGCCGAGCTGTAGTCGATGAACAGCATTCTCACATAGGTATTCCTCTTGTCCAGATGGGTTAGGGCAGTGTGCAGTGTGGTTGAGATTGCATCGTCTGTGGACCTATTTGGGCGGTAAGCAAATTGGAGTGGGTCTAGGGTGTCAGGTAGGGTGGAGGTGATATGGTCCTTGACTAGTCTCTCAAAGCACTTCATGATGACGGATGTGAGTGCTACGGGGCGGTAGTCATTTAGCTCAGTTACCTTAGCTTTCTTGGGAACAGGAACAATGGTGGCCCTCTTGAAGCATGTGGGAACAGCAGACTGGTATAGGGATTGATTGAATATGTCCGTAAACACACCGGCCAGCTGGTCTGCGCATGCTACACCATCACAATGAATCCATGTAATATAGCCTACACCATCACAATGAATCCATGTAATATAGCCTACACCTTCACAATGAATCCATGTAATATAGCCTACACCATCACAATGAATCCATGTAATATAGCCTACACCATCACAATGAATCCATGTAATATAGCCTACACCATCACAATGAATCCATGTAATATAGCCTACACCATCACAATGAATCCATGTAATATAGCCTACACCATCACAATGAATCCATGTAATATAGCCTACACCTTCACAATGAATCCATGTAATATAGCCTACACCTTCACAATGAATCCATGTAATATAGCCTACACCTTCACAATGAATCCATGTAATATAGCCTACACCATCACAATGAATCCATGTAATATAGCCTACACCTTCACAATGAATCCATGTAATATAGCCTACACCTTCACAATGAATCCATGTAATATAGCCTACACCTTCACAATGAATCCATGTAATATAGCCTACACCATCACAATGAATCCATGTAATATAGCCTACACCTTCACAATGAATCCATGTAATATAGCCTACACCTTCACAATGAATCCATGTAATATAGCCTACACCTTCACAATGAATCCAAGTAATATAGCCTACACCTTCACAATGAATCCATGTAATATAGCCTACACCTTCACAATGAATCCAAGTAATATAGCCTACACCTTCACAATGAATCCATGTAATATAGCCTACACCTTCACAATAAATCCTTGTAATATAGCCTACACCTTCACAATAAATCCATTATATATTTTAGACAGGTCTAAAGAAACATGATATGAAGAAAATGTAGTCTATTTCAGAAGAACAGAATAGCGTACTCTTATGTTATGCTATGCCATATGGCTGTGGGCTACACTAGTTCATTGAGCAAATAAGATTTGGTTAGATTCCATGGCATTATTTTATAGTAGGAAGAATACAATGGAACAAAGCTGAATAAAATGGAAAGGATATTTTCTCTACGATTTGAGGGATTGCTCACATGCGGCTATTCTGTGTTGAGCGATTAACAAAAATATAGGCCCTCCTATATGCTTAATTTAACGTTATTAATGTAACTTTAGTTGTTCAACTAATGTTGGGTTATATGTTTAGATTTGTTATACATTTTAAGGCTGTATGATGCGACTCTAAATGATGATTTGAAAAGACTTGCTTGAAAAGCATGAGCTTTGCACTTCATAACGCCTCAAATTTCCCAGCGGTATCCCCTTTGTGTGGCCGTAATGGCCCCCCAACAAATCCATGCCTTTTGCTGACAGTGGCCGTTATTCCCTTCTCCCTGAATACTTTGTGCTCAAAAGCACCTCTCACTCACAGGGAAAGATGAACGGAGCAAAGCACAGGGAGATCTTTGATGAAAACCTGCTCCAGAGCGCTCAGGACCTCAGACTAGGGCAATGGTTAGCCTTCCAACAGGACAATGACCCTAAACACACAGGCAAGACAATGCAGGAGTGGCTTCGGGAAAAGTCTCTGAATGTCCTTGAGTGATCCAGCCAGAGCCCGGACTTGAACCCAATCGAACATCTCTGGAGAGACCTGAAAATAGCTGTGCAGCGACGCTCCCCATCCAACCTGACAGAGCTTGAGATTATCCGCAGAGAAGAACGGGAGAAACTCCCCAAATACAGTTGTGCAAAGCTTGTAGCATCATACCCAAGAAGACTCGAGGGTGTCATCGCTGTGAAAGGTGCTTTAACAAAGTACTGAGTAAAGGGTCTGAATACTTGTGTAAATGTGATTTTGTTTTTTTATTAATTAGCAAAAATGTCTAAACCTGTTTTTGCTTTGTCAGTATGGGGTATTGTGTGTAGATTGTTTTTCCCCTCATCAATGCAATCCCTTTTAGAATAAGGCTGTAACAAAATAAGGAAAAAGTAAATGGGTCTGAATACATTCCGAATGCACTGTATGTGTAGCTAAGCTTCTGCAATTCCAACATGAACTCAAATAATAATGTTGAACAAATAACTTTTGTATTTGACATAAATACTGTGTTTTCAAAGCAATGAGTTAAATCTGCAAAGATCCATTCACTTGTGCTGTTCAGCTCCTATGACAGTGGCTGCTACTCCCATAAGGTTGGGGACACTAGTGTTCTTCATCATTCTCATGCCATGTCTTGGGTTTCTTGTCTATGTACAATGTAAATGTACAACTTCATTCCTTTTTATCTGAGAATTATATTCTGAATGTACACTCACTGCCTTGCAAAAGTATTAACCCCCCTTGGTGTTTTTCCTATTTTTGCTGCATTACAATCTGTCATTTTAAATAGATTATTGTTTGGATTTCATGTAATGGACATACACAAAATAGTCCAAATTGGTGAAGTGAAATGAAAAAAATAACTTGTTTCAAAGAATAAAAAAAAAGAATTAAAAAAAAACTGAAAGTGGTACATGTGGTACACCCCCCTTTGCTATGAAGCCCCTAAATAAGATCTGGTGCAACCAATTACCTTCAGAAGTCACATAATTAGTTAGATTGCACACAGGTGAACTTTATTTAAGTGTCACATGATCTGTCACATGGTCTCAGTATATCTACACCTGTTCTGAAAGGCCCCAGAGACTGCAACACCACTAAGCAAGGGGCAGCACCAAGCAAGCGGCACCATGAAGACCAAGGAGCTCTCCAAACAGGTCAGGGACAAAGTTGTGGAGAAGTACAGATCAGGGTTGGGTTATAAAAAAATATCCAATACTTTGAACATCCCACGGAGCACCATTAAATCCATTATTTAAAAAAAAAAATGGAAAGAATATGGCATGACAACAAACCTGCCAAGAGCGGTCCACCCACCAAAACTCACAGACCAAGCAAGGAGGGCATTAATCAGAGAGGCAACAAAGAGACCAAAGATAACCCTGAAGGAGCTGCAAAGCTCCACAGCAGAGATTGGAGTATCTGTCCATAGGACCACTTTAAGCCGTACACTCCACAGAGCTGGGCTTTACAGAAGAGTGGCCAGAAAAAAAGACGTCTTAAAGAAAAACATAAGCAAACACGTTTTGTGTTTGCCAAAAGGCATGTGGGAGGCTCCCCAAACACATGGAAGAAGGTACTCTGTTCAGATGAGACTAAAATTGAGCTTTTTGGCCATCATGGAAAACGCTACGGCTGGCGCAAACCCAACACCTCTCATCACCCCGAGAACAGCATCCCCACAGTGAAGCATGGTGGTGGCAGCATCATGCTGTGGGGATGTTTTTCATCGGCAGGGACTGGGAAACTGTTCAGAATTGAAGGAATGATGTATGGCGCTAAATACAGGGAAATTGAGGGAAACCTGTTTCAGACTTCCAGAGATTTGAGACTGGGACGGAGGTTCACCTTCCAGCAGGACAATGACCTTAAACATACTGCTAAAGCAACACTCAAGTGGTTTTAAGGGGAAACATTTAAATGTCTTGAAATGGCCTAGTCAAAGCTTAGACCTCAATCCAATTGAGAATATGTGGTATGACTTAAAGATTGCTGTACACCAGCAGAACCCATCCAACTTGAAGGAGCTGGAGCAGTTTTGTCTTGAAGAATAGGCAAAAATCCCAGTGCTAGATGTGCCAAGCTTATAGAGAACATACCCTAAGAGACTTGCAGCTGTAATTGCTGTAAAAGGTGGCTCTACAAAGTATTGACTTTGGGGGGGTGAATAGTTATGCTCAAGTTCTGTTTTTCTGTCTTATTTCTTCTTTGTTTTTGTTTCACAAAAAATATATTTTGCATCTTCAAAGTGGTAGGCATATTGTGTAAATCAAATGATACAAATCCCTCCCAAAATATATTTTAATTCCAGGTTGTAAGGCAACAAAATAGGGAAAATGTCAAGGGGGGTGAATACTTTCGCAAGCCACTGTACATACATACATACAGTACCAGTCAAAAGTTTGGACACCTACTCTTTCAAGGGTTTTATTTTTTACTATTTTCTACATTAAATATTACATATGGCATCATGTAGTAACCAAAAAAGTGTAAAACAAATCAAAATATATTTTATATTTGAGATTCTTAAAAGTAGCCACCCTTTGCCTTGATGACAGCTTTGTACACTCTTGGTATTCTCTCAACCAGCTTCACCCGGAATGCTTTCCAGCAGTCTTGAAGGCGTTCCCAAGCTGAGCACTTGTTGGCTGCTTTTCCTTCACTCTGTGGTCCAACTCATCTCAAACCATCTCAATTGAGGTTGGGTGATTGTGGAGGCCAGCTCATCTGATGCAGCACTCCATCACTCTCCTTCTTGATTAAATAGCCCTTACACAGCCTGAAGGTGTGTTGGGTCATTGTCTTGTTGAAATACAAATGATAGGCCCACTAAGCGCAAACCAGATGGGATGGCGTATCGCTGCAGAATGCTGTGGTAGCCATGCTGGTTAAGTGTGCCTTGAATTCTAAATAAATACCAGACAGTGTCACCAGCAAACCACCATCACACCACCTCCTCCATGCTTCACAGTGGGAAACACACATGCAGAGATTATCCTCAATTGGGTTGGGGTTGGGTGATGGTGGAGGCCAGGTCAACTGGCCTCCAAAGATGACCTGGCCTCCACATGCAGAGATCATCTGTTCATCTACTCTGCGTCTCACAAAGACAGTTGGAACCAAAAATCTCAAATTTGGACTCATCAGACCAAAGGACAGATTTCCACCGGTCTATTTTCCATTGCTCATGTTTCTTGGCTCAAGCAAGTCTCTTCTTCTTATTGGTGTCCTTTAGTAGTGGTTTCTTCCCAACAATTTGACCAAGAAGGCCTGATTCACAGTCTCCTCTGAACAGCTGATGTTGAGATGTGTCTGTTGCTTGAACTCTGAAGCATTTATTTGGGCTGCAATTTCTGAGGCTGGCAAACTGTAATGAACTTATCCTCTGCAGCAGAGGTAACTCTGGGTCTTCCTTTCCTGTGGCGGTCCTCATAGCGCGTCATGGTTTTTGCGACTGCACTTGAAGAAACTTTTACATTTCTTGAAATTTTCCGGATTGACTGACCTTCATGTGTTTAAAGTAATGATGGACTGTCATTTCTTTTTGCTTATTTGAGCTGTTCTTGCCATAATATGGACTTGGTCTTTTACCAAATAGGGCTATCTTCTGTATACCACCCCTACCTTGTCACAACTGATTGGCTCAAACGCATTAAGAAGGAAATAAATTCCACAAATTAACTTTTATCCAGGTACACCGGTTTATTGACATGCATTCCAGGTGACCTCCATAATGAAGCTGGTTGAGAGAATGCCAAGAGTGTGCAAAGATGTCATCAAAGCAAATGGGGGCTACTTTGAAGAATCTCAACGATAAAATATATTTTGAGTTGTTTAACACTTTTTTTTGGTTACTACATTATTCCATATGTGTTGTTATGTCTATTTACTCTACAATGTAGATAATAGGAAAAACCCTTGAATGAGTAGTCCAAAATAGTCCAATCTTTTGACTGGTACTGTATATAATCACACACACACACAGTACAAAACATTAAGAAAATCTTCCTAATATTGAGTTTTGCCCCCAGAACAGCCTCAATTTGTCGGGGCATGGACTATAAGGTGTCAAACGCGTTCCACAAGGATGGTGGCCCATTTTGGCTCCAATGCTTCCCACAGTTGTCAAGTTGGCTGGATGTATTTTGGGTGGTGGATCATTCTTGATACACGGTAAACTGTTGAGCGTGAAAAACCCAGCAGCGTTGCAGTTCTTGACACAAACCGCTGCGCCTGACACCCACTATCATACCCCCTGTTCAAAGGCACTTCAATATTTTGTCTTGCCAATTCACCCTTTGAATGGCACACATACACAATCCATGTCTCAAGGCTTAAAAATCCTTCTTTAACCTGTCTTCTCCCCTTCATCTACACTGATTTGAAGTGGATTTAACAAGTTACATCAAGAAGGGATCATAGCATTCATGTGGACAATCTTCGTCGTGGAAACAGCAGGTGTTCTTAATGTTTTGTCCACTATGTGCCATTAAATATATAACACTGTCTTTGAATAACTGCGCTAACAGCATAGAAATAGAAAGACAATAGATTAAATTCAAAAAGTTTATATTTTCACACTCCTCCCTCTCTCTCTCTAGGCAAGGGTGGGGCCAAGGGGGGAGTTTTCTCTTGGTCAGAAGGTAATTGGTCGGAACATCGATGGCTGGTTCTACCCCTGCACCATCATTGGCATGACCTCACAAACCTTCTACGAGTTCAACTTTGATGACGGCTCCTACTGTGACAACATCTTCCCCGAGAACGTTGTGGTGAGTCTCTCTCCTCTCTCTCTCTGTCTCTCTCTCTGTCTCTCTCTGTCTCTCTCTCTCAAATTCAAATTCAAATTCAAGCTGCTTTATTGGCATGAAAAACATTGTGTCAATATTGCCAAAGCAACAATGTATACAATATACATTGTAACAAAATTGTAAATGATAGCAAATAATAATATAAAATGGTAGTAAATAATAATACAAAAATAAATACAATAAAATGGTAACAGTCTACAGTAAACATTAATAATTATAGTAATAACAATAATAGTAATAATAAGTAAGTTACTGTTTACTATGCAGATGTTATTATTCAGTGTCCCTCAGGCTATGGCAGGAAAATACATATTTGGCTGCAAGAGGAGCCATTGCTCCTTCGCCCATGAGTATTCTTAGTTTTTCCTCTGGGTTCAATTTGTAAAAATTTGGAATATATGTAGTAATTTCTGTGAATAATGAATCTCTTTGTGAGGAATATTTATCACAGTAAAGGAGAAAGTGCATCTCTGTCTCTACCTCCCCTGTCATGCAGTGACCACATACACGCTCCTCTTTGGGTAGCCATGTCTTTTTATGTCTGCCGGTTTCTATTGCTAATCGGTGGTCACTCAGCCTGTACTTGGTAAGGATCTGTCTCTGCTTCGTATCTCTGACAGAGTAGAGATAATCAGCCAATTCATATTCTCTGTTTAGGGTCAGATAGCAATTTAGTCGGCTTTGGGATTTTGTTTCGTTTTTCCAGTATTGTAAGTATGATTCCTTTGATTGGTTCATGATTTTGTTTATTGGAATTCTTTCTTTTGAAGCAGTGCTGGTGTCAGCTTGATTGGTGAGGTCCAACACCAGCTGACTGAGAGGGCTCGTTTCTGGGCTCAGCTCTTGGGCTTGAAGTGCTTTAAATTGCAGACTCGAATTTGGACTTGAATTTAGATGTAGCCAAAATTTTAATGATCTTTTCTGTATTTTCATTATTACTGGAAAACGGCCCAATTCTGCCCTACATGCATTAGTTGGTGTATTTCTCTGGACTTGTAGAATTTTCCGACAGAATTCTGCATGTAGGGTTTCAATTGGATGTTTGTCCCACATTTTAAAATCCAGTTTATTGAGTGGCCCCCAAACCTCACTTCCATAAAGTGCTATTGGTAGGATTACACTGTCAAATATTTTAGTCCAAATTCTAATTGGGATGTTGATTTTGAATAATTTCATTTTTATTGCATACATTGCTCTGCGGGCTTTTTCTTTGAGTGCCTTCACTGCCATATTAAAGTTTCCCGATGCAGATATGGTCAGACCAAGGTAGGTGTAATTTTTTGTGTGTTCAATTAAGGTGTTGTTCAGGGTGAATTTACATTTTTGTTTCTGACATCTGGGTTTTTTTTGGAAAATCATGATTTTAGTTTTTTGGAAATTTACTGCCAGGGCCCAATTATGGCAATATTGCTCCAGAATATTAATGTTTTGTTGAAGACCTTCTTTGGTTGGTGATAGAAGTACCAAGTCATCAGCATATAGCAGGTATTTCACCTCTGTGTCAAATAGTGTGAGTCCTGGGGCTGGAGATTGGTCCAACATGTCTGCTAATTCATTGATATAAATGTTGAAAAGATTTGGACTCAAATTGCAGCCTTGTCTCACACCTCGACATTGTGAAAAAAATTCTGTTCTTTGGTTTTTGATTTTTATTGCACACTTATTTTCTGTGTACATACATTTTATTAAGTCATACACCTTACCACCAAGCCCACTTTGTAGAATTTTGTAGAATAGCCCTTCGTGCCAAATCGAATCAAATGCTTTTTTAAAGTCAATAAAGCAAGCAAAGATTTTGCCCTCTTTTTTTTGGTGGACGTGTTTATTAATTAGTGTGTGTAAGGTGTATATATGGTCAGTAGTGCGATGGTTAGGGAGAAAGCCAATTTGACATTTACTTATTACATTTTTTTCTTGAAGAAAGGTTTGAATTCTTGAATTCAAAATGCTACAGAAAATCTTTCCCAAGTTACTGTTGACGCAAATTCCCCTGTAATTATTGGGGTCTGATTTGTCTCCACTTTTGTGGATAGGGGAGATGAGCCCCTGGTTCCAGACATCAGGGAAGCAGCCAGAAGTTAAAACCATGTTGAACAATTTAAGCACAGCATTTTGCAACTCAGGTGTGCTGTTTTTCAGCATTTCATTTCTGATGTTGTCTACACCACAAGCCTTTTTTGATTTAATAGATTTTAGCTTTTCATTTAGTTCTTGTTGGGTTATTGGGTAGTCTAATGGATTTTGGTTGTTTTTAATGACTGATTCCAGGATGTTCAATTTTTCTTTAATTTCTAATTGGTTCTGGTTTAAGTCTTTTTGTGGGATGTTTTTGTATAGATTATCAAAGTAAGTTTTCCAAATTCCTACATCTTGTATGGCTAATTCTTGTGGCTTTGTTGTGCTTAAATTGTTCCACATGTCCCAGAACTGATTTTGGTCAATTGCGTTTTCAATTTCATCAAGTGTCTTGTTGGTATAATTCAATTTCTTGCATTTCAGTGTTTGTTTATACTGTTTCAGAGTTTCAAAGTATTCATATCGTAGCTCTGGGTTGTTTTGCTGCTTATGTTTTTTGTTTGACATTTGTCTTAGGTGTTTTCTAATTGTTTTACATTCATTATCAAACCATTTGTCAGTAACATTTTGATTTTTGCTTCTGATGTTGCATTGCTTTGGTTTTCTCAAATGTGCTTTCGATGCTGCTTTTTGGAATATGCAGTTGATGTTTTGGGTAGCTGAATTGACACCATCTTTATTGTTTTGGTACTGTGAGTTATTGAAAAACTGTATAGAGTTCATCATTTCATTTGAGTTCAATGTTTCAATGAATGCCTCTGCACTGTTTGGAGCCCATCTGAACGATTGGTTTATGTTGTAAAGTTTATTGGGCTGTTTTTTTGAATGAGTATTGCCGGTTAATTTCTTCAGAAACACGTTGATCTGACTGTGATCTGACAATGGTGTCTGTGGTCTGACAGTGAATGCACTAATGGAGGAGGGGTCAATGTCAGTGATGACATAATCGACTACACTTGTCCCAAGAGCTGAGCAGTAAGTAAACTGACCTAAAGAGTCCCCTCTGATTCTACCATTAAGCATGTACAGGCCTAAGGCTCGACAGAGATGTACTAACTCTTTTCCATTTTTGTTCAGTATTTGGTCAGGACTGTTTCTATTATTTATAATAGGGCTACTGTACAAGGAGGGGTGTCCAAATATGTGGTGGTTACCTCCCGCATCAGTGTAGTCAGGCTCAGAACCTGTTCTTGCATTGAAATCTCCACAAAGAAGCACTTTACCCTGCGCCTGAAATGTAATGATTTCTGTCTGGAGATTGTCAAAAAACTGATCATCATAATATGATGAATCTGAAGGAGGAGCATAAGCTGCACATATGTATACATCATTGTCACAATAGATTGTACCTTTGTTAAGTTTTAGCCAAATGTGAGTGGTACCTTTTTTCATTTCATTCAGTGCTAAGTCCTGCTTATGCCAAATGATGATTCCACCTGAGTCTCGGCCCCGTTTAACATTTTTATGTTTGATTGATGGTAGTAAACTTTCTCTATAGCCTGAGGGACACTGAGTATCTATGTCTCCACGACACCATGTTTCCAGTAGGATTATGATGTCCTGTCCCTTGATGTTTTTAATCAATTCTGGATTAGTTGTTTTATAACCAAAATGTGAAGAGTATAGGCCCTGGATATTCCAAGAGCTGATAGTTAATGATCTCATTTATAATAAGTGATATTCACTGGTTTGAGTAAAGTACATCGAAAAAAACAAAAAAAATAAAATATGTATATATACATATATATACATACACACATACACATATACATATATATACATACATACATACACATATACATACATATATACATACACATACATATATATATACATATATACATACACACACACACACACACACATACATACACACACACATACATACATATATATATACATATATATACACATACACATACATATATATATATATATATATATATATATATATATATATATACACACATACATGCACATACACATATACACACATACATACATACATACACACACGCGCACACACACACACACACACACACACCATTACATATAATAATTATTATAATACCGGTGTCAATACATTTAGGAATATTTGTAAACAAATGAATAAGAATGGAATAAGATTGCATTGTACTTATGTTATGTGCAATCTGCAACCCTGTGTGTTTGTGTGTGTGTGTGTGCGCGTGCGTGCCCGTGTGTGAATTAAAGGGACTGTCTAGCTCAGTAGTCTGCATATTAGTTGCAGTAGTTGGCGCACCTCTCCTATCTCTGATTGTTCTAGGGGTCTTCTGCCAGAGGTTACCTCAGCATATGTAGGCTGACGATCTAATTGATACATGGTGTGGACTGCATCATGTGGTCTACTTCCCTGAAGGGCAGTGTTCTGACCGACCCTGGAGTAGTGGTCAGAGCTGTGTTGTGATGGGCTGGGTCTAGTAGAGCTGTGTTGTGATGGGACAGGTCTAGTAGAGCTGTGTTGTGATGGGCCGGGTCTAGTAGAGCTGCGTTGTGATGGGCCGGGTCTAGTAGAGCTGTGTTGTGATGGGCCGGGTCTAGTAGAGCTGTGTTGTGATGGGCCGGGTCTAGTAGAGCTTTGTTGTGATGGGCCAGGTCTAGTAGAGCTGTGTTGTGATGGGCCAGGTCTAGTAGAGCTGTGTTGTGATGGGCCAGGTCTAGTAGAGCTTTGTTGTGATAGGCCAGGTCTAGTAGAGCTGTGTTGTGATGGGCCGGGTCTAGTAGAGCTGTGCTGTGATGGGCCGGGTCTAGTAGAGCTGTGCTGTGTTGGGCCTGGTCTAGTAGAGCTGTGCTGTGTTGGGCCTGGTCTAGTAGAGCTGTGCTGTAATAAGCCATGTCTGGCTCTTTTCTCCTCGGGATGGTGGAGGTACTGTTGTTTCAGAAGGTGGGGCGGGGGACCTTTGTTGCTGGGGTGATGGGTGTGTGGGTCCCTGCCAAGTGTTGCATCTTTTAGGTCCTTGGCAAAGGTTCTGATACTGTCCTGATCAAGATGTATATTATCATATAAGTGTTGACATGTCAGAGTGGGGTGGTGAGCCGTTCTGACGTTGAGCAGTGAGGCACAGTCCACAGTGATCTGTTGATTTATTTTGTCGATCAACTTTTCTGGGAAGTCTTTTCTTGGTAGGAGGGTGGACATAACTATATTGGTTGTTGGGAACATAGCCTGTGCCCGTTCTGCCACTCTTCTCACTGCCCCAGATACATTTTCACCTTTGGCATGAAGGTCGTTTGTGCCAGTGTGGATGATGATGTTGTCAGGGGTGTCAATCCTGGTCTGACTGAGTAGCTGCATTGCACTCTCAGTTGTAGGACACCAGAACTTATACACCTGGTGTCTAGGGAATAATCTTTCCTGGACTAAGAACTTCCCATTTGAATCAATTAGAATTGCAGTTGTGGGTGATTGTCTGGGTGGAGCAGACTGGGAGGCTGGTATTCTGACCTGGGCTGGAGCAGACTGGGAGGCTGGTAGGTTAACCTGGGCTGGAGCAGACTGGGAGGCTGGTATTCTGACCTGGGCTGGAGCAGACTGGGAGGCTGGTAGATTGACCTGGGCTGGAGCAGACTGGGAGGCTGGTAGGTTAACCTGGGCTGGAGCAGACTGGGAGGCTGGTATTCTGACCTGGGCTGGAGCAGACTGGGAGGCTGGTAGGTTGACCTGGGCTGGAGCAGACTGAGAGGCTGGTAGGTTGACCTGGGCTGGAGCAGACTGGTAGGCTGGTGCAGTGTCATCCGGCTGTGTAGTGGAGGCCATGCTGGTCTCAGGTTCTGCTTGTGTTGTACCA